>NW_023411644.1:0-16469 GCF_903995425.1 Onychomys torridus | reverse complement strand
ACGGAGAATAATTCCCACTTCCCCTAATCCCCTCCTCTCCATTCCCATCTCTTCCAGGGCTAAGACTCCCCTGGGGATTCATTTAAACCTGGTGGATTCAGTACAAGCAGGTCCAGTCCCCTCCTTCAGGGCTGAGCAAAATGTCCCTGTGTAAGGCCAAAGTTCCAAACAGCCAGCTCATGCACTAAGGACAGGTCCCTGTCCCACAGACTGAATGGCTCCCAAACAGTTGAAGCTATTCAATTGCCTCACTTATCCAGAGGGCCTGATCCAGCTGGGGGCTCCACAGCCTTTGGTTCATAATTCATGTGCTTCCATTTGTTTGGCTATTTGTCCCTGTGCCTCTCCAATCTTGGTCTCAAGAATCCATGCTATTACAGTCGCTCCTATTTCTCAACCATTGGACTCCTGGAGCTCCAACTGGGGCCTGGCTGAGGATCTCTGCATCCACATCCATCACTTATTGGATGAAATTTCCAGCACTACAGTTAGGGTGTTTGGCCATCTGATCACCAGACTAGGTCAGATCAGGCTTTCTCTCGACCATTGCCCGCAGACTACAGAGAATGTATCATTATGGATTCCTGGGGACCTCTCAAGCAATCTGCCTATTCCTGTTCTCCTGTGGTCATCATTTATCATGGTCTGTTATTCCTCGTTCTCCCTTTCTGTTCCTGATCCCGCTGGGATCTCCTGCTCCCCTAAGCTTTCTTTCCCTCAAATCTTGCCCTTCATTACTCCCACTGTCATCCAGGTTGTTCATGTAGATCTCATCCACTCCTCTGTCATTGGGCAATCCATGTGTCTTTCCTTGGGTCCCATTTTCTATGTACCCAGCCTGGAGTTGTGTAGCAGTCTAGTCATCTCTGTTTTTATAGTGATATTTTATTTGTATTGAAATGTGATTTTATTTGTATGTCAATAAAGTTGCCTTGAGGTCAGAGCAAGCCAGAGCAGAACCTGAGCAGTAGCGGGGCACGCCTTTAATACCAGCACTTGGGAGGCAGAGCTAGGAGGATCTCTGTGTGTTCAAGGACACAGCCAGCATGGCAGACACATGCCTTTATTCTCAATACCAACCATAGAAGACCTGGAGGTCTGTACAAACAGGCCGTGAGGAGGAGGTCATGTGGCTGGGTTTACAACCAATGAGAAAACAGAACAGAAAGTCTTTAAATAGACAGGACACACAGAAGTAGGTCTCTGGCAGAGAGGAAGAACAGCAGAAGCAGTGAAGGGTAAGGATTTCTGCTCTTGCTCTGACCTCATGATTTTTAACTCTGCTATCGGTTCTGTGTTTCTTGTTTAACAAGCCAGTTACATCTACATTTTTGATAGACATGTCATCTTCAAACCCTTCAGAGATCTACAGAATATGCCATTTAAACTGTGTTAATAACTTAGGAATTTTTCTTTTGTTCTATGACTATGAGACATGACGGTTCCTGGCAGTACCAATCTACTTCAGAGAAAATATGGGCATTGAGGAAACTGCATATGGAGGTAACTTTCATTGTGGCAAATGTTAGCCACTGGACAACAAAGTATCCTCAAATCAACTGCTGACAAACAGGACAGACAGGACATGAAAGCAAGGACTACGGATTCTTGCCAAAACAAGTGGGGTTGTGGCTTTAACAAAAGGCATCTCCTAAAGCCAGGACAATATGGCACCATCCCTGAAGTAAGTGGCTTTTGCAATCTGTAAAAGGTACTGTGCACTTTTCTTCAAAGACACCTGAACAGGGAGTGGGCCAATGGCTTCTGATGTGCAATGGAACAGCTGATGAAACAGTTATTCTTAAAGAATAACTAAGCTCACCCCTCTCAATAGTAGACTGGCATTTAATAGAGGGATGCGAAGAAGAACAGGATGCCAAGATGAAGCCACATATACACAGCAAAGAAAAATGGACAGCTGAATTGAAGAAAACATCAATAATTCCCGGAATTTAAAATCCTGAATCATGACATGACACTAATGGAATTTAGGTGTTTCTGGTACATGATATAAAAAGCTTTAAAATATTTATAGCGATAGAGACATGGCCAAGCCTTTAACTCAAGTTCATTCCCTGGAGCAAGATCAGGTTTTGGATAACTTCCAGTTATTCTTGCAAGAAGAAGCTCCAAGGGTCTAACCTTCTAGGGAACCAGAATGCACATATATATGCAGAAGACTCTCTCTCTCTCTCTCTCTCTCTCTCTCTCTCTCTCTCTCTCTCTCACACACACACACACACACACACACACACACACACACACACACACAATCACACACACACATCATAATTAAAATTAAAAAAAATCTTTAAACTAATTTTCAATCATGAATATTTTTCTATTATCATTCTGGTAACATGGGTTTTGAGGCATCTAAATGATTATAGAGTTTTTCTCTATCATGAATTGTTCCATGTAACAGAAAGCAAGCATGAAGTCTGGAAGTCTGAGTAATCTATCATTTTCAGTCTGTGATATCATTTGAGAAATTTTAGAAAATGGTATTCTGCGGGAAGAAATCAGTCATGAGTGTTGGCTTGAGCATTTACATCTGCACAACATTTCAATGAATGTAGGAGACCTTGACTTAAAACTACTTTTCAAAAACACCAGAAATGCCCCTGTTCTAGAATTAATAAACCTCCATTGCATACCAGGGCTTAATGTTAATTGTGAACCTGCAATGGTCTCTCTTAAGGCAGCATGTTAGAAGCCAGTTTTTTAATGGAAGCATGGGCCTTTCTACTGGTTGTAAAAGAGGCTTGGCTCCCATATTATGGAATGTAGCTGGTTAATCTTAGGGAACAAATGTGGTGGTATTGTATTCCCCAAAATATTGTGCCTGCTAATTAAACATAGAGGTTAGGCAGTGGTGGTACACACATTTAATCCTGGCACCTGACAGGTGGAGCCAGGCAGATCTCTGAGTTCAAGGCCACATTAGAAACAGCCAGGCATGGGGAATCATGCCTTTAATCCCATGAAGTGACAGCAGAAAGAGAAAGATGTATAAGGCATGAGGATCAGAAACTAGAAGCATTTGGCTGGTTAAACATTTGGCTGGTTAAGCATTTGGCTGGTTAAGCTTTTTGGCTTCTAGCAGCAGTTCAGCTAAGACCCATTTGGATGAGGATTCAGAAGCTTGCCATCTGAGGAAACAAGTCCACCTGAGGAACTGGCAAGGTGAGGAGGCAGTGGCTTGTTCTGTGTCTCTGATCTTCCAGCATTCACCCTAATAACTGGCCTCAGGCTTGATTTTATTAAATGAAACCTTTTAAGATTCCTGCTACAAACACTTACATCTTACCATACTAATCTCTACCCAGCATGGTTAGCATACTACTTATCTTTGAGGTACTAGTGATGCAGTCTGATCTTACCTAAATTCTACATTGTGAATTAATGTCTCCTAAGAAGTGTAAAGTCTGCATACCATCAATTCTATTACCATCAGTTCTACTCTTCTATGTCACAATTTAGCATTGGAGTGCAACTTTACACAGGAAATACTGTGTACAATCTCCCAAAACTAATTCCAGTAAGATTCTAAATCTTAATGTTAAATGTTTAAAGTGTAGAACTTCTGGAATATAAGGGAGAAACCAGGCCTCTTTGACTTTGGAAATCTGTGTTCTATAGAAATACCCTGTGCATGGTGCCAGCATTTCACAGTGATGTCAACAAGGACATTTAAAAGTATAGTCTTGTTCCCAATACTCTGAAAGAAGCTGCCAGCAGAGTGAAAGTATTCAGAGGCAGCCAACCAGCCCCAAGAATTGCAGAGACTATGCAGAACCATGCAGGACAACAAATATATACATTAGAGCATGCAGGATGGGCAGGACCATGCTGGATGATGCAGAACAAGGCAAGAATAAGCTGAACTCTGCATCTGACCACTTGTTTCCACCCAGCAAGGGGAGGACTCAGCACACTGACTCCCATGACTCAATTGAGAACCCCTTTGAGTCTGGGGATGGCAGCACCTCACTCACTATATTGTGGTTTTCCAGCTTGGCCATGCTCTCTGTTCAGCTCCCTGCAGCAACACTCAAGCTGCATAGCAAAGAAAACTACTGGATTCAGATTCTCTTCAAAGCCAAGCCAGAAGCTGATAGCCAGAAGGACCCTGCACAACTTGTGATTGGCAGGTAGCCTGGAGAGCCTGATTGGCTAGTGAGGCCTGACTGACTAGAGCATCCCCTAATATGGTTACACTATGATTAAAGGCACATCACAATGATTCCTGATCCTGCCTTCCACCCTAGACCCAGACCTGTTCTGAACCAGCAGAGATTTGCATTTCAATAGCACTAGCCCCTGGCTCTAGTAGCAGACAATGCGATCTTCCTGATCTCCACAGGCACTTCCTCTTCTTTCTCCTGGATACAATGTGGCTAGCTAGCTTATACAGCCCACTATACTGTGTGGGGTGGAATAAATCCCTGTCATGCAGGGGGAAGGGTACCCAGAATATTTACAACTAAGGAGAGATTTAAGAAAACAAGAGGAGATGTTTGTTACTTGGCTTCAACTGAGGTCAGGTGAATTGAATGGACTTTTTACCTGCTTGTCACAGGGACTTCAGACAACCTGGAAAGAAAAGCAGGAACTAGATCCCAAACAAGATAATAGCCTTTTCTCCCATCAGAAAGCTGGATTGTGGCTCCATTGCTTAAGGAATTTTCAGGAATGAAAGTCAGTGCAAATTTGTTGGCAAAAGAAATAATAATAATGTATAGTCTTCATGGAAAGTTTAATACTTACAGAATAATAAAGCTATGTAGAATGTCTTTACAAACACCATTGTTAGCCAGCACATCTTTCACAGTGGGCAGGTATTATTAAAGGTACTCTGTTTGAACAGAACTGGTAGAATGTATCTCTTCATGTATAGAGGGTGGATTTACTAGAATGTCTCACAAACTGTGATAGAGCCAGTCCAACAATGGCTGCCTACCAATGGAAATTAGAAGAGTTCAGTAGTTGTTCAGTTCATGAGGCTACATAGATATCTCAGCTTGTGTTCATTATACATCAAAGTACTAAGGAAGTAGGCTCGAATGCTGGTAAAGGAATGAACATCTGTTTGTTGTACCCATTTTGTGAAACCCCCAGATACCATCAAGGAGCCAGTTTCCTATGCAAGCACATAAGGGTCATTTTATTCAGGTTCAACCTGGGACACTGCATGGCAGACAAAAGGAAATGTGGTAGCAGCTAAAAACCCAGGTGAAGAGAGTTTTAATAGGGAAAAACCACAAGGAAGAAATTGTCAACTTGGGAATGGATACAAGGGATATGGGGACAGATGATGGTTTGAAACTATTGGTCTTGATTTTGGGCATGAAATCCACATTTGAAACCATTGGGTTAGACTTTTTTTGGGAAACCACAATCTGCTGAACAGGATTATCTGGACTGCTCAACAAAATTATCTAGATATCTCCAAGGGTCATAAACTGCAGACAGAATATACCAAGCAGGATACTGCTCTGTATCCATTCACGTTGTCATGGCACATTCCTGAGGTCCTTCCTGGAACTGAGTACAGCAGGTGGTCTAAGCTGGTGGCCCTTTTCCCTAACACAGAACTTGTAAAGTTAAGTCTAGGCCTTCCCACTTGTAGCCAGTGCTAAGGGAAGCAGGCCAAGTGATAGCTTCCTCCTTCAAGATACTTATATATGTAGGGTGCCTCCTGAGGTACAATCCAGATTAAAGGAGAATCTTAAACTTTATTTCTTTTTTTGTGTTTGTGTTTTCAAGATAGAATTTATTCATATAGCCAGGGACTAGGTGTTAGTATTTATTTAGGCACTAGGAACACGTCCCGAACACAACAAAACCACAGAAGAGTTTTATTAAAGAGGATAGAGGTGACAGACCTTCATGAAACACACGTGGGGGGAGAGAGAGACAGAGAAACTGAGAGACTCATGCAAGATGGCACTGGCTTTTTAAAGGTTGGGCCACGCATGCATACAGGGACTCCTGTGGGCACTCCATGCATGCGCGTAGATTACATGGCTGCGCACGTGCTTTATGCAACCACGTAAGGCCACAGAGTCCTGGTCCCATGAGATGTCTGACCCGGAAATGGCTATTCTACACCAGAAATAGTTAGGCGGTCTGCCGGGCAAGCCCAACCTTGTGGACATGTAATTATCTATCATTCCTGACTCTCATGTTCTAAAAAAGAAAAAAAAACCTGGATAGATGGGTATGGGGCGCCATTTCTCTCAAAGACTGCTTCAGGATGAATGGTGGATGTTGATTGGTTTTTGGGGAAGATGGGGAAGCTGTCTCCTGAAGTTCTGGGATGAAATCCTGTAGCTGTGTTTATCCTCCAAGGTGTGGCTGGTCCTAGGATGAGATCCTGCAGCTGTCCATCCTCCATGGCTGGGAACCTTCTATCTCACAAAACACTGGTGACATAAAAAACTTAGAGAAAAGACTCATTATTATTTTGTTTTTGGAGTTGACATTTATCTGAGGTAGATCTATCTGGTCTGTCTGTTTGGAGACATGTCAAAGGTGGCAGTGATGTTTCAGTACTCTGCTTAATTTTTATCTGAGACAAGTCTTATTTAAAGCAGTTTATTTAAGGTACCTGTTTGTTTTGCTAGTTTAGCATTTCAGAAGCACAGGTGATCAGTTGCTGAGTATTGAACAGTGATAGATTGTTATAGATCATGGCCCTGTCTGTATGCACATGAGAAACACGGGTGGTAACTTTGAAATGAGACAATGAGCTCTTAGTTGGAAATCTTTCTCATTAAGTAACTCTGAAAGTACAATTAAATCTGGTGAGGTAAGTAAGGCTGTCCTCTGTTCCCAACAATAGAAAGGAGGAGTGACATCCTAAAACTCCCAGGACTGAGTCAATGGCTCTGGTGTCCAGAAGGAATGAAACTGATCGCTTCCCTGCTGAGTTCTGGATTCCCTGCTGTGTCTGTAGCCAAGCCTAGGTTTGCTGGAGGTCTTAGCTTGCTGTACCCATGTGTCTTGGTGTCTGGGGGCAGTCAGCTGACTGGTTGTCTTTCTAGGCAGCACTAGGATAAGGCTGTTGATGGGCAGGGCATTCGCTAGCCCATGGCCTTTTTCATTTAAAACAGGGACCCAAAAGCTTTCGGGAGTCAGCGAGTGCCAGCATTTGGCAATGTTGTTTTTGGGCTTCTCTTTCCTGGCACACCTTAACCGCCACAGATGACTCTTTTGCCCGTGGGGTCAGGAGCCTTGTTCTCCAGATACTTAACTTTAGCCAGGAACAAGAGACAGATTTTACTCTGTGTCCTGAATTTTTCCTGACAATTGGTGGCTTAAGGACAGCTTTTGGAAGATCTGCCAGTAGGCAGACTGTAAACTGATCCTTTGGAAGACTTGCTTGAGGCTATAAGCTGATTTTTTTGGCTTAGGAGCCATCCCGATTATTGTAAACTTAATTGTTTAGATCTCAGCTGCTTTTAGACCCATCTGTGGTTCTCAAGGCAGTTTGAGTGGAGTTAAGGTAAGTTAGGGCAAGTCTTAGAAACCGCCCAAGCCCACGCATTTGAGCCCGCCCACCACAGGCGCGAAAGTCAGACATAAAAGGTTACATGTGGCAGATGGCTAAGTGGGAAAGGAAAGAAAGGGTTTAGAGCTTTAGCAGAAAGCTTGGAGATGAAGCAACTCTTATTTTCCTGTTCACTGGCTGAAGTACCTGCCACACTGTTATGTGGTCAGGTTTACTGGTACCCGACCCATCTGCCAACGTAAGTGGATGGTATCTGCCCTCTGTCCCATGGCTGTAACTGAGTGGAAAATAAAAAATTAAAATAAAAAACCGGGATCAGACTTCAACTCAGGCGTCCTGAGAATGAAGTAAGATCTAAGATCAGCTCAAGTCCCCCCCCCTTTCATCAAGGGATGGGAGGAGCTGCATCTGTGCTGCCGTGGGTCCACCGGTAGACCACAGACGCCATTTTTCTCTGAGCAAAAATGGGCCTGCCTTGCCAGCACAGCCTGGACAACCCCCGGGATTGTCCATCACAAACATATAGCTCAGATTTCAGCCATTAGAACAGCAGACTCACTGTGAAAAAATCATGGTGGTATCAATAGTGGAAAGTTGCGCTTCTCATGGCTGGCCACCACCCGCAGCAGCCAGCTGGAGGTGTGTGCTGGTTGGCGGAAGAATCACAAGCCATGGTTACCTTTTTAGAGCTTTTAGAGAGAGAAAGCTAATATAAAGAGCAACTCTTTCCATTTGCCTGTTCGCTGGTAAGAATTAGATAACTCCCATAAAAGATTTTTTGTTATTTTTTTAAAGCATACTTGGGCCATCTCTCAGTACAGAGATGTATAAGCTTAGGAATCTTTAAATAGGGCTGATCAAGTTGGAAGCCTTATTTCCCATGTCTGCAGCAGAGACACAAAAACGAAAAACAAACATGATCCGGAGCCAAGACCTCCCGGAGGTCTGGACAGATCTCGGGCACAAGCTGCCTTATCAGCTCGTCAGCCGATAAGCAGGGGCCCCACCATGTGAAGAAAGGTCTCCCTGGGAGCCCTTCACGGTCAGCCACCCCATCGGGTGTGAAGAACGTGTTGGCTTCACACAGTCCCCAGGACACACCTGACGGTGGTCCCTTTACAAAATATCTCAAGCTGCAGATGTGGGAGGTGGCTGGAAATCCGGGCCCGCAATGGGGGACAGTGGTAGCCAGTAAAGGAAAGGGGGAAACTCACCAATCAGTAGCGGTGTTGTATGCCGATTTCTGCGACCAGGCTAATGGAGAGTGATCTGTCACGAACGGAGCAGAGTTCCCGGTGTGTGTAGCGCAGTTTCCATCCCAGTTCCCAGGTTTCCAGGCACAGAGCACCCGGAAGTGCCCTTTTCCGCACAGCACCAATGTTAGTAATGTTAGTATTTAAGTGGTGCTCGGAACATGTCCTGAACATGACAAAACCACAGAAGAGTTTTATTAAAGAGGATAGAGGTGACAGGCCTGCGTGAAACACACGTGGGTGAGGAGATAAGGAGAGAGAGCTCATGCAAGATGGCGCTGGCTTTTTAAAGGTTGGGCTGTGCATGTGTACAGGGACTCCTGTGGGTACTCCACGCATGCTCGTAGATTACATGGCTGCATGCGTGCTTTATGCAACCATGTAAGGCCACAGAGTCCTGGTCCTGCGAGATGTCTGACCCGGAGATGGCTATTCTACACTGGAAATAGTTAGGCGGTCTGCTGGGCAAGCCCAACCGTGTGAACATGTAATTCTCTATCAATCTCCTGATAATGGTTTATATTCAAAATAAACCTATTGAACATACAAAATTAGATAAAACAAAATTCGCATCTGATAAAGGTCTAATATGCAAAATATACATACTGAAAACAAATTATCAGAAAAACCAAAAATTCTCATGTGATAAAGGTCAAATATCAAAAATATTGTTATTGAACATATTAAATTAGACAAAAAATCTCAACTGATAATGGTCTAATATCAAAAATATAAGTATTGAACACAAGAAATCAGATAAATAGAACAAAAATTCTCACCTGATATAGATCTAATACCAAAAATATACACATTGAACATAAGAAAGAAAATAAACAAACATTCTCCCTGATGAATTTCTACATTGAACATATACATACTGAGCATTAGAAATCAGATTAATAATACAACTTTCATCTGATATATGTCTTAATAGCAAAAATATACATATTGAAAATAAGAAATCAGATAAAAAGATTTTCATCTGAAAAAGGTCTAAAATCAAAAATATACACACTGAAGAAAAGTAATCAGAAAAACAAAAAAAATCTCTGGTGATGAACGTTAACCATCCAAAATATCAATCTGAACATATAAAATTAGATGAAACAAAAATTCTCCCCTGATGAAGGTCCAGGCTCCGTGGTGGGCAAGAAGTGCTGGTCTGTCCACCAGGAGACAACAGGGATGTGGCTTAGAGGGGTTGGGTACTCAGTAGCCCCCTAACCAGCTGGAAAAGTCAAGCAGCTGGCGCTGCATGGGACTCAGCTCCCCCTCTCAGCCTCTGTCCTCTGATGAGTAGGTGGAGCGGGGGAACCAGGCTCCAAGCTGCCCCCACGGTCAGGGTATGAAGAGGCTCAAGACAGCGACGCTCTGCTGGACGAACATATTCTACCTAAGAGAGCAGCGTCTCCACCTTACTCTGTGTGCTGCTGCAGCGCCTGGAAGCCCAAGTTGACCAGTTTCACCCGGTTGCATTTGCGCTCGTGGCAGCATGCCATGGCCGCAGAGCCACCCCCGGCTTCAGTTGCTCCACATCTGATAAATGTCTTATATCTAAAATATACATATTGAACACCAAAAAATTAAATAAACAAAAATTCTCATCTGATAAAAGTCTATTATCAAAACTATACATATTTAACAAAAGAAGTCAGGTAAATAAAACAAAATTCTCATCTGATAAAGGTATAATATCCAAATATACATATTAAACACAAGAAATCAGAAAAACATATCAAAATTTCTCATGTTATAAAGGTCAAATATCAAAGATGTGTATATTTAACACAAGAAATTACATAAAACAAAAATTTTCAACTGATTAATTGAAAGATTCAAAATATAATTATCTGATTTCTGGTTGTCAATGTGAATAATTCAAATGTAGACTTTACAAATTTATCAGATTAGAATTTTTGTTATATTAATTCGATTTCTTGAGTTCAATACATATGTTTTGGATATTAGATTTTTATCAGGATAGAATTTTTTAATTTAATTTCTTGTGTTTAAGATATATATTTTTGGTATTAGAGCAATATCAAATGAGAATTTTTTATTATTTACCTGATATCTAGTTTTTAGTATGTATATTTTGTATGGACCTTTATCAGATGATAATCTTTGTTTTATTTAATTTATTGTGTTCAATGTGTTTGATTTTGATATTTGACAATTGACATGAAAATTGTACTTTCTTTTTCTTATTTGTTTTGTTCAATATGTATATTTGCATATCAGCTGTTTATCAGAAGGGAATTTTTGTTTTACTTAATTTTTTATTTTCAATATGCATATTTTGGATATTAGCCCTTTATCTGTGGAAAATTTTTATTTCATTTGTTGTATTTAATATGTATGTTTTTGATATTTGAAGTTTATCACATTATTTTTTTTCTTTTTCTTGTTTATTTTGTTCAATATGTATATTTGGATATGATACCTTTCTCTGACAAGAATTTTTGTTTTATTAATTTCTTGTGTTCAGTAAGGATATTTTTGATATTTCAGTTTTATCACATGAGAATATTTTGTTTTTCTGAATTCTTGTGTTCAATATGTATGTTTTCAATATTGGAATTTTATCAGATAAGAATTTGTTTTTTATTTGTCAGATTTCTGGTGTTCAATATGTATGTTTTGGATATTAGTATGTTCACATTGAAAATATTTTGTTTCATTTCTTTTGTTCCATATGTATATTTTTTGATGTGAGAACTTTATCACATGAAAAGGTTTGTTTTATTTAGCTAATTATGTTCAATATTTATATTTTGCATATTAGACCTTTATTGGATGAGAATTTTTGTGTTATTTATCTGATTTCTTGGGTTCAATGTGCAATTTTTGATATTAGTTCTTTATCAGATGGGATTTTTGTTTTATTTATCTAATTAAGTTCAATAGGTGTATTTTGGATATTTGACCTCTATCAGATGAAAATTTTTGTGTTATTTATTTGATTTCTTGTGTTCAATAATTATAATATGGATATTGGTCCTTTATGATATGATTTTTTTTGTTTTATTTAACTGGTATAAGTGTTCAACAAGTATATTTTTATATTAGACATTTATCACATGAAAAATTTTGTTTTGTTTTTCTGATTTCTTGAGTTTAATATAAATATTATGAATATTAGACCTTTATCAGATGGGAATTTTTATATTATGTACTTTATTTCTTATGTTCTATGTGTATATTTTGGATATTAGACATTTATCAGGAGAGATATTTTGTTTTATTTATTTGATTTCTTGTGTTCAATATGTATATATTAGATATTAGTTCTTTATTATGAGAGAAATTTCTTATTAATATCTTGTGTTTGACATATATATGATAATAGATGATTATCTAATGAGAACATTAGTTTTATTTTTATGATATCCTTTGTTTAATATGTATATTTTATATATTAGACATTTATCAGGTAAGAATTTTTGTTTTATTTATGTTAGTATTTGCAATATGTATAAAGCTGGCCAAGAATACACACTTAAAATTTTGTCATATAATATCCCTTCACTTTCAAGGCTAGTCAAAAAAAATTTTGCAAATGTTCTTATGTGATATAATTATTTGAGATAACATTGTAACCAATATCATTTATCTTTCCTAAATGCTTAAATTCTAAATTTTGAAACAATGTTGAACTATGTGCATTAATTTCATTATGTAAGATTTTCAAAGCGAAGAATCTAGCAGACATAATTATGTTTAATTAAATATAATACAAATGTAAATTATTTAAATGTAAATTAAATTTCTAATACAAAGTTTAGATACATAAATAAATTTAATTAAATAATATATTTTTTTCACATTGAAGGATGTTAACCACCTCCAATGCACACATAGGCAGGTCACAGTGCATTCATTATCTCAGTGAAAAAATAAGACGTCGAACAGGAGGAAGATGTGTTTGGAGGTCAGCACAAGGGATTTATGGGCAACCATTGGGGGATTGATGATGCAAAACTTTCAATTCAGGAACACATGTATTGATTAAAATTAAAAATAAAATTAAAAGATTGGCTCCATCAAAGAGAAACTAGAAGAGCTTGATTTGCAGATTATTTTTCTCATTTTTATTTAACAGGTTCAACTTTGATAAAATAAATTTTGCTTTATCTTCTATTTTATTTTGTCTTGTTTCATTTTTATCTCTTTTAATGAGAGACAAAAGGAATGCAGAGGGATGGGGAGTTAGGGAAAAACTGGGAAGAAGGTTGGTCATGTAAACTATAATCAAGATATATTGTGTAAATATATAAAAATAATGTAAAAATAATGTATTTTCTATAAATAAAAAATATTTCTAGAGAATTTTACTGTTGATGGATGAATATTATACATAAAGTGAACATATCCTATATTTTCTGTGATTGCACAATATACCCTTAAAGTTGTGGTATGTTCTCAGAAGACAATTTATAAAAACAAAAAGTGCAATAACCAAATTGTCAATTTACACACAAAATAGTTATAGAAACAAGAAGCATGAAGTTTTGAACACAGTGGCTAGTGAATTAGTGTATTGAGTATATCTAAAATAAACCACATGGATGTTGATGACAAAGTTATTTGGTGTCAAACATTACCACTCCTAACTTTCTCCACAGGTGCTGTTTTGACGAGTAGTACTACTGAATTTAAAAACTATTTTCTTAACTCATCATAGATTTTATGAGACAGAAAGAAGGAATTAATCTATTTAAATATAAATGCTTTATATGAAAATCTCCATATGAAAGAGTTTTTGGGATATTACTTTTTGCATTCTAAGAATGATGTATTAATCTAGGATGTGCATGACATTTTGTGAACTGAATGACTTTCATTTTCAAAACTCAGTATGTGTTTATTAATATATGTAATTAAGGACGATGGACTTAGTGGCAGTATCAATTGTCAAACAGGTATATGTTACAATCTTGGTCATTATAAGCTTGGGCAAGGAACCATAAATATAATCATCATCTGTTGTGTATTTTGAACAGAATAAAATAAATCCCAAAATTATTTCCATGCATTTTTTACATTTTTAATGAACTAGTATCATGTTTCATGTGAGTCATTTTACTATGAGGGGTTAAAACCTAGTTGTGTGTCTTGGAAGGACAATGTATGGTGGTTCCTCTTTTCTGAAATAAATTTTTTTCTCTATTAATGAGGCAAACAAGAGTGTCTATGTCCAATGGTGTTATTAAAAGATGTGCTTTCTGAGCCTTGTGTGTATTGATGAGATCACACCAGGCATGTTTGCACGTTTGTTTCATTTTATAACCAGGAAAGTACAAGGTGCAGAGAATTTCATTGAAACGACTGACAAATCGTAATTTTTATAAAATATGGATGACAGGTATTTAAAAAGAAAGACCTGCCATCTCTCCAAATGCCATGTACTTATCAATGATATTGAACCTGATTTCCTTGGCACAGACATGATTATTACACAATGAATCCTCTGTCCCTCTCACACACAAGCACACACATGTCCATACTCACAAAAAATCTATGAACATAAAAGTACAACATATGTATGAAGTAAAACAATATGCTCATCACATTGGCTGATCTAACTGGGACACACATATGAATGTATAACTGGATTTTATATTTATATAATTCCTTGAGCCCCCACACAGTGTCAGAAGGAAGTCATTTGACTAGACTGCTACACAACAACAGGGAGGCTACCAAGATAACAGGACACTAAGAAAGACACAGGGATCACCCACTGACAGAGAAATGGATGAGATCTACAGGAACAACCGGGATGTGAGTGGGGCTAATGCAGGGCAAGACTGGAAGGAAATAAAACTTAGAGGAGCAGGAGATCCCTGCTGGATCAAGAACAGAGAGGGAGAACAAGGAATAAAAGACCATGATAAATGGGGACCACATGACAATAGGAAGAAGAAAAGTGTTAGAGAGGTCCCCAGAAATCCAAAATGATACCCCCACTGTGGACTACTGGCAATGGTAGAGACAAAGCCCAAACTGACCTACTCTGGTGATCAGATGGCCAAACGCCCTAATTGTCATGCTAGAAACCTCATCCAATGACTGAGGGAGGTGGATGCAAAGATCCATGGGCAGGCCCCAGGTAGAACTCCAGGAGTCCAATTGGAGAGAAATAGGAGGGATTATATGAGCAAGAATTGTTGAACCAAAAGAGAGTGGATGCAGAACCAGGACGGGACCCAGGAGAGTACAATGACATGTATTATTACAAGTATTTCCCCAGATAGTAACTTTTAAAACTGGATTTTTAGATAAAATATACAATTCCTACACAGGACATTTTTTCTTACATTTATTAAAATACATTTCTTTTCCAACACTTTTTTAAATTATGAAATCTGTGATGATGTATTCAGTTAATCCAACTTAACAGATTGTCCCAGACCACTTTCTCCTACACTTACCTAAGTCATCCAACCATTCTAACTTGTGAGTCATTTTACTATGAGGGGTTGAAACCAAGTTGTGTGTCATGGAAGGACAATGGACGGTGGTTCCTCTTTTCTAAATTAATTTTTTTCACTATTTATGAGCCAAACAAGAATGTCTATGTCCAATGCTGTTATTAAAAGATGTGTATTGTTATATTAACTTCACCCAAAATGATTTGTCTTCTTGAAATCATGGAGCCTCCTTACATGATACTCTCTGAGCCTTGTGTGTATTGATGGGATCATGCCAGGCATGTTTGCACGTTTGTTTCATTTTATAACCAGGAAAGTACAAGGTGCAGAAAGTACAAGAGGTCATTGAAATGACCAACAAATCATAATTTTTTATAAAATATGGGTGACAAGTATTTAAAAAGATAGACCTGCCATCTCTCCAAATGCCATGTACTTAAGAATGATATTCAAGCAGATTTCCTTGGCACGGACATGATTATTACACAAATGAATCCTCTCTCCCTCCCTCACACACAAGCACACACATGTCCATACTCACAAAAAAAAATCTATGAACATAAAAGTACAACAAATGTATGAACTAAAACAATATGTTCATCACATTGGCTGATCTAACTGGAACACAGATATGAATGTACAGCTGTATTTTATATTTATACAATTCCTCGAGCCCCCACGCCCTGTCAGTAGGAAGTCATTCTTCCATGACCGCAAAGCCAAGGACAGTAGTTAAGGATAGAATATTCATGTTGCTGCTTCTCAGTTTCCATCTCCTTAAGAAGAATGGATAAAGAAAATGTGGTACATATACACCATGGAGTATTATTCAGTAGAGAAAAACAAAAACATCATGAAGTTTGCAGGCAAATGGATAGATCTAGAAAAACTCATCCTGAGTGAGGTAACCCAGACTCAGAAAGATAAACATGGTATGTACTCACTCATAGTAGTATACTAGATGAAAATGAAAGATGACTAGACTACTACACAAAAACAGGGAGGCTTCATAGATAACAGGACCCTAAGAAAGACACAGGGATCACCCACTGACAGAGAAATGGATGAGATCTACATTAACAACCTGGATGTGAGTGGGGCTAATGAATGGCAAGATTCAAGGGAAATAGAAATTAGAGGAGCAGGAGATCCCTGCTGGATCAAGAACAGAGAGGGACAACAAGGAATAAGAGTCTAAGATAAATGAAGACCACATGACAATAGGAAGAAGCAAAGTGCTAGAGAGGTCCCAAGAAATCCAAAAAA
>NW_023411643.1:0-1009 GCF_903995425.1 Onychomys torridus | reverse complement strand
CTCCTCCATGGCCCTAAGCCAGCGCCCACCTCCTTTTCCTCTCCTCTCCCAAGACCAGGGCCAAGTAAGCCAAGTGACCAGCCCACTCTGCCCTGAATCTCCCAATACTTTGCTGGATGAAAGGAAGCTTCCTGGGCATGAGCAGAGCAGAGATGCCAGCATGTCTTGAATCCACCTGAGTGCCAAACACTCTCCCTCTCCCGAGGGACTCCATCCCAGGGCCTTGACTCTGTCTGTGGTAATGACAGATGACCTGACTCTGCAGAATCTCCTGGAAGACTCACTGGCAACTTGGATTGTGGAAACAAAGCCTCTGATGTTGTCCACCTTTCCATCTGTAGGTACCTCGGGGATCATCTGAAAAACGACTGACTCTTAGAAGGCGATCAGCAAATGGAGGTGGGGTTATTGTACAGACACGCCCCCACTCATGCAAGTGGGTGTTGAAAGTTGGTTTCTTTCTGCTGGGCACTTAGACACTGCCTGAAATCCAGACTTTATGTTAGATTGGCAAACTAGATTGTGAACATGTCTATAATTTTGGTTTGTGAAGAAATTCAGGCCACCACTCACAAACGGTTTTTAGATGTTCTTCGTGAAAGAGTCAATCCCTGTAGAATTTTAATTCTGTGGTGTGATAAGCCTAGCCACTTAATGGTTTATTTTCCTACAGTTTTTCGAAGCAGAAGCATTTCTATTTTGTAATGTTTCATCATCCATTGGTTTTCATTATTTTTTATCAATATTTGATTTATCTACATAGAATGCTGGCATGTACATTCATCACTCCATAAAGCATTTATGGTTGTAAAAAAGAAAAAGAATCAGACATTGAATAAGCCACCATTGAGTAGAGAAGGGTGTGACAGTATTAATGAGGGGTTTTTTTTATTAATGAGGTCTTTTTTCCTATTAATGAGGTCTTAATGGAAGTTTACAGTGACTATGTTTCAGTATGTGACCAAATGCAAGCTGAAGTTTGCAGATGACCAGCTGTTGCTGCAGCCAA
>NW_023411642.1:0-9739 GCF_903995425.1 Onychomys torridus | reverse complement strand
ATGGTTCCTTGAGCCTTAGCTTGACCCTTTGCTTCTTCCAGGTATTAGCTTTGCATAATCAGCTGAAATTGTACTTTGTAATTTTTTTTGGATCTTGTAGCATCAAATTAAAGCAAAGAAAATGCAGGGAAGCAACCACACTTGGACTCTATGAATATTAAGGACAATATGGCACTTCCTGGGCATTTTTACTTATGTTTGAGCAGTTTGAATATGTGAACCTCAACAAGGCTGATTTGTGACTTGGAAAATCCACTAAAATTCATTGATGCCTGTTATGTCCAAAGAAAACTCCAGTCCCCAAAACTCCAAGGGCAGGCCCAGATATCCAGAAATGGGCTCAACCTGGATTTTAGGAGGATTTCTGGAAGGTAGATAGAAGTCAACATTCCTCAAAAACTCATGAAGCTCTACCCAAAGGTGTCAATTTCTCTTATTACTGGCAGTAGAGAAAATGGCTGCCTTTGGTGCATATTACCATAATGAGGCACATGCTAGCCTCCAGGCTCCTTCAGTTTCACAAGTACTTGTTATGCATTTCAAAGTCTATGCTAGTGTCCTAGCTCCTCTCCCCTCCTCCCCTATGCTAAACTCCCTCAGAATGTTCAGAAGCATTCCTTCTCACAGCTTCTCAGTCTCTTTATAAAACTCTGTCTTTGTGTCTCTGTCTCCTCCTGTCTCCATGTTCCTCTCCCTCTCTCTGTCTGCTCCTCTGTCTCTTTCTTTCTCTCTGCCTCTCTGGCTGTTTCTGCTTCTATCATTAGCCAGGTCCAGTTGGCTGACTATGTTCAGCCAACATCTCCTTCTGCTTGGGACATTCTAGATGACTCTATCTGTTCTATCTCTGGTATCTATAATAAAAATCCTTCCCCTTAAACATATCACTGAGAGGTCAGGTGATCAGTTTGTAGAATAGCATGAAACAGCTGAAAATACTTGCATAATGCATTTTAATGGGAAAATATTTCAAACATATACAGAATTCAATAGATTCTATGTCTTCTTTCAGAATATAAATAAGTTAACATTGTCTACTTTTTATAAAATCTTCCTGACAGATTGTCACATGTTGTGTTCTTCTTTAAAAGAATAATTATCAGCTTTAGCAGAAACTAAAAAGAAAAGAAAGAATTATCAGTTGCATTATCAAGAACATCACTGGCGATATCTTCAGGATCAGCAGTAGCAGTGGCATCATCTGCATAATCATTGTTTTTTTTACTTTCTAATAAAGATTTTATTATCTCCTAAAACATTATCACACTATGTCTGAGCCTTTAACATGTGGACTCTTGAGGATCTTAAAGATATACTTATATCAGACACTCAGTAGAAAACATTCTTGTTATATTATGCTTATTAATTTTCCCATCATACAATGATCAGATGAAGTCTTTAGTCTGGTTTAAGTCTCCTGGACCTTTTTAGAAGCTATAAGATAATACCACTTCCACTGTCTAAATCATACATTGCTATGTTAAATATATCTAATGGTCTGTAATTTTTAAATAATTTGAATGATTTTTACTTTCTTGTGTTTAGGACTGGGATTTTGTATTCTGGCCAGATAAGAAAATGTGACAATGAGGAGCTTTGGGAACAAAAGGAACCCCTCTCTTCTGCACTGCATTAATACTTTCCCCATGACCTTTCCCAATAGCCCATTAGGTTCCTGGGACAGCAGAACAGTGAGGGAGATTTTGAAATGCATGAGCAAAAAGTGTCACTATGCACAGCAGAGGGGAGCTGTGGATCTGCAAGTAAGGAATCTGCGAGATGCGTTCCAAATTCTTACTCCTTAACTCTGACTATTGTTATACATGGAGGACAGCTATAATGGCCTGCCCCAGCACCGCTCTGGAGGTTTGAATGAGAACAACCCCCATGGGCTCATATATCCGAACACTTGGCCACCAGTTTGTGGAACCATCTGGGGGAGGATTAATAGGTGTCGCCTTTTCAGTGTAGTTGTGTCATTAATGGTTCACCTTGAGGTTTCTGAAGACTTGTGCTATTTCCGTTGAGCTCTCTGTTACTTGTGTGAATCAGGTGTAGCTCTCAGCTGCTGCTCCAGCACCATGCCTGCCTGCCTGAACTATGGTGGGGATGGAACTGTATGCATCCTTTGGGAACCATAAGCCCCACTCCAAACAAACCCTTCCTCCTAGGAGTTGCCTTGGGAATACACTAGAAAGCAATATAACCATCATCTAATTACAGTATGATTGGCATGAACAAAGCCTGAAGGATATATTGGAAGCACTGAAGGGGTGTTACCCCATGGATTATGCCAAAAACAGGTGAAGCAATTCTATAACATAGGCTCAGATTGCATACAAAGAAGACTAGTAGATTTAATCAGGTGCATTTAGGAAGTATGAGTTTTGAAAATGTATTTGATGCTGCTTGGCAGATGGAAAACCTCACTGACTTTAACTCCACAAAAATAATGACTCAAGGTCTTTGTCACTCATGACATCTCTGTGACACTCCTAATTTAGCAGTCTACTTTTACCTTTTGGTATCAGGCTTGAGGAGGTATGTGCTACTTATGTGAGAAACTCACACATTTGAAAACTTACCCAGCATCATCAACATAACACAGAGATGGTTAAAGAAAATAGCTTCAGAAGCATTATTGGTCAAAGAAAAAAATGAGGGAGTATACATCACACATGTGTGTCTAAACTGTTCAAATGAATCATGTGAATATTTTCTGTCCAGTGGTTTCACTGAGAATGACAACTTGAACCATCAAAGCATGAGATACTTGTCAGACTTAGACATTTTCATATGTCACATGTTTCACTCATTGCTTCTTCCTCATTAACTAAGTATGCTTAAGCCAGTGATAAAAATGGGAATGCATAGGCCACATGGTACAAGGATAGTTTTCCAGCACACATGTCAAAAGAAAATCAGATACACTGAAAATGAGTGAGAAGATCCTAAAGATACGTTTCTGAAGTGTTAATTTTACAACAGGAGTACTAATGAAAGTATGCAGACCATGTATTTATCAGAGTAGATAATTTCACATGATTCTAAAAATTATTTATCAATGGGGTGTGTGTAGGCTTGTGTGCATGCAGTTCTATGGTTGTTTTTGCAATAGTAGTGTGTGTGTGTGTGTGTGTGTGTGTGTGTGTGTGTGTGTGTGTGCATGCACATGTGGACATATGTGAAGGTCAACGTAAAACCTACAGGAGGGGTCCTCTCCTTTATTAGGTGAGATAAGGTCTCTTAAAGTTTCTACTGATTTGTGTATTCCACACTGACTGGCTTAAAGGATTCGCAGCTGTTCTACTGTCTCAGTATCCAATATAGAAAAGATGTGCAGGAATTGTGTTTTTGAGATACTTGCTGTTATTTATGGATTCTGGGTAGGAACATAGATAATGAGGCTTGAAAGGGGAGTATGAAGCTGTTGATGAAGTAAGTGTGTAGTTTATTTTGTGTGTGTGTTTGTGTACTAGTAATAAATATTTTCAGTCAAAGTATAAGTGAAAGAGCTAAGCATATAAGAACTAATGTAATACCACATACACATTTAGAGAGTGGTTCTCAATCTGAGGGGAGTGACCCATTTGGGAATCCTAGGATCTTCCACAGAGGTCACCTAACACCTTCTGAAAACAGAGATATAAACATTATGATTCATAACACTCACAAAATTACAGTAATGAAGTAGCAAGGAAAATAGGTTTGTATGGAGGGTCACCACAACATGAGGAAGTGCATCAGATCATCAAAGCCATAGGAAGGTTCAGGACTAGTGCCTTAGAAGTTAATTAGCTTGTGTGTTCTCAGAAGTGATTGTATTATGGAGGTCAAGGAATGTTCCAGACTGGGTTCCTCTTGTTTGGCAATATTTGCAATACTGCAGACATAGGAATACAGAGGAATCATTCCGCTCACAAGCAAATATGTTACATTTCAAATTAGTGGAATTACCAGTAAATAAATTTTTTATAACTCTGCAGCTATCAGTCATTAATTCAACCAGGGAGGTCAGTTAACAGCATACTTCAAGGATTTATAAATGGAGATCTAATTAGCTGACAAAACCTGATTGTCATTGTTCTTCTGCAATGGAAAGGAAGAGGATGAAGTTTCTGGGTTTGGGAAATTAATTCTTTTTTGGGTGTGTATGAGAAGAGAATGTGGGCACTAAAACTTTACTTGCTTGATTTTCAAAAGAACCAATAACTGAAACACAATAGGCAGTGCTTTGTACCTTTAAACTGTGTATACCAATATTAAAATCAGACATGGTGAAAAGTATTTTTCTCTGAACAGTTTTTAAAGACTTTTTAAGTTTGGCATGAAGTAGCAATGAAATTACTTAATGAGGAGGTCAACACAACATGAAGAAGTTCATACGATGGTCATTGCCTTTGGAAGGTTGAGAACTAATGCCTAAGAAGGTAATTAGTTTGTGTGATCCAAGACATGTATGTACTAAGGAGGTGAAGGAATGTTCCAGGCTGGGTTCCTTTTCTCGACACTATTTGCAATACTGCAGACTCAGGAACAAGGAGGCTTCATTCCTCTCCCAATTCCTCTCCTCAGTAAACATGTTATTTTTCAAATTAGTGGAATTACCAGCATATAAGTGTATATATATGAATATACATGTACATATATTACTTCACAGCTATCAGTTATTACCTCAATAAGAGAAATCCGTTCCAGAGATAAGTTGGTAGAGCTGCAATGCGAGAAGTCATAATCTTGCAAACACTGGATTTCATTGTTATTCTGCAAAGGAAAGTTAGAGGATGAAGTGTCTGTGTTTTGGTAATGTGTGTTTCAAAGCGAGTGGGGGCCACAAACTTTACTGGTTTGATTTTCCAATGAAGCCAACATCTGAAACAAAATTGACTGTGCTTTGTTCTTTAAACAGTGTATACCAATATTAAAATCAGACATGGTGAAAAGTGTTTTTCTCTGAACAGTTTTTGGAGACTTTTTTGGATTTGGCATATGAGAAGTGGATGTGATTGTCATTGCTGGAAAAACAAGGTGGATATGATGTATGATCTTTCCTTTGATTTTCTTCTATATGTGTTTTGTAGCCCTACAGATTGCTGGCAATTATGTTTTCTGGGAGGGATCCGAACACAGGATGCCTGCAGTCAGAGTGATATGATGACACTGGAGTTGTTTGTGTGTGGTTCCATTTTCATTTGTTTGTCGTTTTCTTTTTTGGTATATGGACATACATGTGTGTATGTGTCTGTATATGAAGGCTAATATATATTCAGTCAAAGCATCCATCAGAGGTCCACTGACAGGTTGAATCTGATAAAGGCACTTGCCAACATGACTCAAATATCCAATTGATATTTGACCGAATCCAATAAATGATCCTTGGACGCCCATACTTTTGCTGTGGCACACATCTTTCTTGCCTACCACCAGGCACCAAATAAATTGAGACCAGGTTGTCCTTGAACTCACATAGACCAGTCTGCCTATGCTTCAGGAGGGATGAGAGGATTGCAGCAACATACCTGCCTCCTACTCATGTTCTTCTCACCTCTAAGTTGTCTGCATGTCTATGTATCAAATTGGAAGGCTAATGAGGCCTAGGATTCACTACTTTAGCAAATACCCAGAGGTTGTCTAATTATTTCACCTAATGATATCATGGCCCATGATTATGTACATATGCTGAGCAAACATATTCATTCTGGGCCCTAGAAATATGACACTCCAGCATGTACCACATTAGCTCTGTCAGAGGACCGGGGTTTGAATCATAGCACTAACATGTTTACTACAAACCATATCGAAGTGCAGTTCCAGGGATTCCAAAGACCTCTTGTCTGTCTGTGGGCAGCCTTGACTCTTGGTACAAAAAGAATGCATGCAAAACATTTAAACACTTATAAAAAAAACCTCCTGAACGCATACAACTATGTTGGGTACGTTCTTGTTGACATTCCCTACTGCATGATTCTCTAATATAATTTCTCTGCATTTGTCCGTCTTCTGTGCAAGTAGCTCAGTGTCTGATTTGTGTCTCCATTGTCTCCTTTACTATCACATACCAATGAAGAGAGTGGTTCTCACCCTGTGGGTAGTGACCCATTTGGGAATCCTAGGACTCTATCACAGAGGTCACTTAACACCTTCTAAAACAGAGATATTGACATTAGGATTCAAAACACTCACAAAATTACAGTTATGAAATTGCAATGAAATTATTTCACGTGGAGGTCAACACAACATGAAGAAGTTCATACGATGGTCATTGCCTTTGGAAGGTTGAGAACTAATGCCTAAGAAGGTAATTAGTTTGTGTGATCCAAGACATGTATGTACTAAGGAGGTGAAGGAATGTTCCAGGCTGGGTTCCTTTTCTCGACACTATTTGCAATACTGCAGACTCAGGAACAAGGAGGCTTCATTCCTCTCCCAATTCCTCTCCTCAGTAAACATGTTATTTTTCAAATTAGTGGAATTACCAGCATATAAGTGTATATATATGAATATACATGTACATATATTACTTCACAGCTATCAGTTATTACCTCAATAAGAGAAATCCGTTCCAGAGATAAGTTGGTAGAGCTGCAATGCGAGAAGTCATAATCTTGCAAACACTGGATTTCATTGTTATTCTGCAAAGGAAAGTTAGAGGATGAAGTGTCTGTGTTTTGGTAATGTGTGTTTCAAAGCGAGTGGGGGCCACAAACTTTACTGGTTTGATTTTCAATGAAGCCAACATCTGAAACAAAATTGACTGTGCTTTGTTCTTTAAACAGTGTATACCAATATTAAAATCAGACATGGTGAAAAGTGTTTTTCTCTGAACAGTTTTTGGAGACTTTTTTGGATTTGGCATATGAGAAGTGGATGTGATTGTCATTGCTGGAAAAACAAGGTGGATATGATGTATGATCTTTCCTTTGATTTTCTTCTATATGTGTTTTGTAGCCCTACAGATTGCTGGCAATTATGTTTTCTGGGAGGGATCCGAACACAGGATGCCTGCAGTCAGAGTGATATGATGACACTGGAGTTGTTTGTGTGTGGTTCCATTTTCATTTGTTTGTCGTTTTCTTTTTTGGTATATGGACATACATGTGTGTATGTGTCTGTATATGAAGGCTAATATATATTCAGTCAAAGCATCCATCAGAGGTCCACTGACAGGTTGAATCTGATAAAGGCACTTGCCAACATGACTCAAATATCCAATTGATATTTGACCGAATCCAATAAATGATCCTTGGACGCCCATACTTTTGCTGTGGCACACATCTTTCTTGCCTACCACCAGGCACCAAATAAATTGAGACCAGGTTGTCCTTGAACTCACATAGACCAGTCTGCCTATGCTTCAGGAGGGATGAGAGGATTGCAGCAACATACCTGCCTCCTACTCATGTTCTTCTCACCTCTAAGTTGTCTGCATGTCTATGTATCAAATTGGAAGGCTAATGAGGCCTAGGATTCACTACTTTAGCAAATACCCAGAGGTTGTCTAATTATTTCACCTAATGATATCATGGCCCATGATTATGTACATATGCTGAGCAAACATATTCATTCTGGGCCCTAGAAATATGACACTCCAGCATGTACCACATTAGCTCTGTCAGAGGACCGGGGTTTGAATCATAGCACTAACATGTTTACTACAAACCATATCGAAGTGCAGTTCCAGGGATTCCAAAGACCTCTTGTCTGTCTGTGGGCAGCCTTGACTCTTGGTACAAAAAGAATGCATGCAAAACATTTAAACATTATAAAAAAAACCTCCTGAACGCATACAACTATGTTGGGTACGTTCTTGTTGACATTCCCTACTGCATGATTCTCTAATATAATTTCTCTGCATTTGTCCGTCTTCTGTGCAAGTAGCTCAGTGTCTGATTTGTGTCTCCATTGTCTCCTTTACTATCACATACCAATGAAGAGAGTGGTTCTCACCCTGTGGGTAGTGACCCATTTGGGAATCCTAGGACTCTATCACAGAGGTCACTTAACACCTTCTAAAACAGAGATATTGACATTATGATTCAAAACACTCACAAAATTACAGTTATGAAATTGCAATGAAATTATTTCACGTGGAGGTCAACACAACATGAAGAAGTTCATACGATGGTCATTGCCTTTGGAAGGTTGAGAACTAATGCCTAAGAAGGTAATTAGTTTGTGTGATCCAAGACATGTATGTACTAAGGAGGTGAAGGAATGTTCCAGGCTGGGTTCCTTTTCTCGACACTATTTGCAATACTGCAGACTCAGGAACAAGGAGGCTTCATTCCTCTCCCAATTCCTCTCCTCAGTAAACATGTTATTTTTCAAATTAGTGGAATTACCAGCATATAAGTGTATATATATGAATATACATGTACATATATTACTTCACAGCTATCAGTTATTACCTCAATAAGAGAAATCCGTTCCAGAGATAAGTTGGTAGAGCTGCAATGCGAGAAGTCATAATCTTGCAAACACTGGATTTCATTGTTATTCTGCAAAGGAAAGTTAGAGGATGAAGTGTCTGTGTTTTGGTAATGTGTGTTTCAAAGCGAGTGGGGGCCACAAACTTTACTGGTTTGATTTTCCAATGAAGCCAACATCTGAAACAAAATTGACTGTGCTTTGTTCTTTAAACAGTGTATACCAATATTAAAATCAGACATGGTGAAAAGTGTTTTTCTCTGAACAGTTTTTGGAGACTTTTTTGGATTTGGCATATGAGAAGTGGATGTGATTGTCATTGCTGGAAAAACAAGGTGGATATGATGTATGATCTTTCCTTTGATTTTCTTCTATATGTGTTTTGTAGCCCTACAGATTGCTGGCAATTATGTTTTCTGGGAGGGATCCGAACACAGGATGCCTGCAGTCAGAGTGATATGATGACACTGGAGTTGTTTGTGTGTGGTTCCATTTTCATTTGTTTGTCGTTTTCTTTTTTGGTATATGGACATACATGTGTGTATGTGTCTGTATATGAAGGCTAATATATATTCAGTCAAAGCATCCATCAGAGGTCCACTGACAGGTTGAATCTGATAAAGGCACTTGCCAACATGACTCAAATATCCAATTGATATTTGACCGAATCCAATAAATGATCCTTGGACGCCCATACTTTTGCTGTGGCACACATCTTTCTTGCCTACCACCAGGCACCAAATAAATTGAGACCAGGTTGTCCTTGAACTCACATAGACCAGTCTGCCTATGCTTCAGGAGGGATGAGAGGATTGCAGCACATACCAGCCTCCTACTCATGTTCTTCTCGCCTCTAAGTTGTCTGCATGTCTATGTGTCAAATTGGAAGGCCAATGAGGCCTAGGATTCACTACTACTAGCAAATACCCAGAGGTTGTCTAATTATTTCACCTAATGATATCATGGCCCATGCTTATGTACATATGCTGAGCAACATATTCATTCTGGGCCCTAGAAATATGACACTCCAGCATGTACCACATTAGCTCTGTCAGAGGACCGGGGTTTAATCATAGCACTAACATGTTTACTACAAACCATATCGAAGTGCAGTTCCAGGGATTCCAAAGACCTCTTTGTCTGTCTGGGGGAGCCTTGACTCTTGGTACAAAAGAATGCATGCAAAACATTTAAACACTTATAAAAAAAACCTCCTGAACGCATACAACTATGTTGGGTACGTTCTTGTTGACATTCCCTACTGCATGATTCTCTAAATAATTTCTCTGCATTTGTCCGTCTTCTGTGCAATACT
>NW_023411641.1:0-469 GCF_903995425.1 Onychomys torridus | reverse complement strand
CCATACACACAACACACACACACACACACACACACTTAGACATCACAAAATAAAACCAGTTACCAGAAAAAAAGATTCTTGTGCAAGGATTTCATGCAATGTTAGTATGGATAAGAAACTCAGTATATGGGCCACCAAGATGGCTCAGGTGGGAAGAGTGCCTGCTGTACCTACCCCCAACTGCCACACTGTAATAAATGCACAAACAAATGTGGGCCAGTGAATTGGCTTAGCAGATAAAGGACTGGTTCACCCACCTGAGTTCAATCTCCTGTCCCTAGAGAACTGGCTCCCACAAATTGTCCCCTGACCTCCACACATGGGTGTGGGATATGCACACAAAATGAATAAATATGCAAACCTAGTTAGAAACTCATTCCGGGTCCTTTCTATCTATGGATTATATTTATGGATCGAAACCGTGGAAGCAAACTACTTTGAAGTATCTCTACAGTGAAAAATGTAGTTT
>NW_023411640.1:0-14408 GCF_903995425.1 Onychomys torridus | reverse complement strand
AGTGTGTGTTGTGTGGTTTCTCTTCATGCAATAGCCAGTCTTACCTATGAGAATGGATCTTTGTGAACTTTATTGTAGACCATATTTACTGATCATGACTGGGAGATGTGTGTGAACACAGGCCAAGATGACTGATTTTTCATAAACTTATGCGCTGTCCTCTCTGTTTTCGAATTATGGTTACATTGTGGAATTGGGTATGATCATAGACTGGAAGTCCACCTTCAAAGACCTTGAATCAAAATGGGAGGACTTTTTCCATAAGAATACAGATATTACAGCATCACAACCTATGCCCGGTCATGCAGAGGGCTCCATAAGTACAATATCAACAGTACAGAATAGTGTATAGGGCTTCTGTTTTATTGATGTTGCATGTACACAGGTTTGTGTGGTGTGTGTGTTTCTGTGTTGTAGCAGGTTGCTGCAGTGTGAAGGGAGTTATCTCTGTCTTTAGAAAACATTGTTTCTGAATAACGAAAGACTTTCTCACATGTTAAGGAGAAGTACCATTATGGAACATGTTATGTCAACCATACTTGGTTTTCTCTTAATTGTGTCTATTAAGTGTAGTAATTGAATACTAAGGTAGAAGGAACTGGTAGGTTTCTACACTGAATTACATGCTTGAATAATGTAAGACAGCTCACTGTCTACCTGCTTTACCATGTTTCTAATTTTAATCATGTGCAATCTTATTTACATGTAGGCACACAGGAATATTGTTCTTTTCTTATTAAAATTTCAAGTATAGTACACCAAGTTTTTTTTTTCCAATGTACTGAAAACAAATTCAAATGACTGTTTTTCCCTTTCCTCAGAGAAGTAATATTTGGAGCCATCAATAAAAAGAAACTTAAAGGGAAAAGGCAGGGAAAATTTGTGATGAATAGAAAATTCCTGTATTAGAAATGACTTCTAATAGCAGTCTGACCAATGTGGAGATCCCAGTCAATTAGTATAAAAATACAGCATTTAACTAAAGCCTAGAGGAGCATATGCTTGTCATGCTCTCAGAGTGTTTCCCTGAATTACATCCATGAATGGAAATGCGTCTGTTTCAGGAAAACACAGCCAGTCAAATTGTGCCAGACATGTATTCTCCTTGATCTTAAAATAAAAATCTGTATTATAGAATCTAGTGGTAAAAGCATGGTTAAAAAAGGAATCTTTTGACTGTCCAGGCAGATTCCTCCCCTAATCTCAGTGAGTGTCATGTTCTCTCTGCACGTGTGGAATTGAAACAGCATACTCAGAGACTAGATGACACCATGATTCTAATATCCATGTAATTCAGGTACCAGATTTATCTTGTTGGAAGCTATTAGTCTGCATGAAGTTACCAAATAAATTACTGAGAAAACCACAGTCAAGATTATCATAGTAGTTTTGTTATGGGCTCACCCGTGAGTAAGGAGAAGCACATGGTTTTGTCATTAATTTGTCATCATTATGCTTCTTGCTCTAATTTCTCTAAACTGGATTGGCATTTTATTCTACCCCAAGTCTTTATTTTCTTCCTTCTTACTCATAGTTCCAATCTGTTTCTCTTTCTGCAGAGTGTTGCATTCACTTGTCATGGATGGCAGTTTGAGTTTATTCATTTATAAAGGAGGTGGTTATAGCTGCAGGAATATGCTATTCAAATAAGGTCATTTGCATCTTTCTTCAGTTTAGGGGTAGTTTTCTCTTTAATCCTCTTTAGGAGTTATAAAATTGGGACTTTTCCTTCTAATGAGAGGAATCTGGGTCGTTCATTAGAATTCAATTGAAAAATATGCATAGGTTGTAGGAACTGAAAATTGAATATGGAAATTTAAACAGCACTATGGAGTTCTGTGCATTCTTCATTTCTGCAAAATGACATACATGTCATATAGCCCTGACTCTAGGAAATGCCTTATATTAGTGCAAGAAATAGTGAAAAAAACCCACAAAATTTTGTCTGCTTAATTCCAAATATTAATGTGGTGTTTGAGTAATTACTATGCAACTATGTAAAAAACAAAGATAAACTCAGTATGTGTGCAGATTTCTATGTAGTCAATGTCACTTCCAGGGAGTGTTCCATGAATTCCTCTTATAATTAAATTAATAAAGTCCTGTTTTGCAAATCAGCCTTATGTAGGAGGGCATTTTGTAACCATCAATATATGTTAAAATTGCCAAAAAATGTTGTTAAAAGATGGAATTCAGTGTTTTTCACTAAAATCTTAAGGTATTAGAGGGTTCTAAGGAACTCACATACTTTAAAAATACCACTTGTTTCTTGTGATTTTTCTCGCTTTCTTTTTTTCTTTCTTTCTTTCTGTTTTGATTTTTCAATACATGGTTTCTCTGTGTTGTTTTTGGCCTGCTGTCCTGGAACTTACTTTGTGGACCAGGCTGTCCTTGAACATACAGGGATTCACTAGCCTCTGCCTCCTGAATCCTGGGATTAAAGGCATGAACCACTAGCACACATCTCCTCATTTTTCACCCATAATTACTTTACAGTGATCCTAGGAGAATTGATGTTATTGTGAAAATAACTTTGTGAAAAGTTTTAATCATGGTTCTCTTGACAAAGTTGCAGAATGTTAATATTATAAATTGTATTAGGGCAACCAATGGGAAAAGTCACTGGAGGCTTTAGAGGGGAATAAATTGCCTTCATGCTTCTTGGACACAAGCAACTATATGTTTTACCCAGTTGAAGAATTACTTTCATTTGAGATACCCCACGGTTACTGTGTCTTATCCTCCATGGAAGCCTCATTTTAATCAACCTTAATCAACCACCTCATAGGAAGAGAATGTGAGTGTCCTCAATGCTTCTCAATGTCAGCTGTGGTAAGCCTCAATTTAAAATCCCCACCTGATTCTGCTAGCTCTAGCAAGTCAATTTAACAAAGTTGCCAATTCTAAACTAAAGTCATTCATGTTGGTCAAACAGTGTACCTGTCTGAATGCATGAAAGATTTAGTTTGCCTCTGGGAGCTCATGTTGTTCTACTTCTCTGTTCCAGTAAAGTACAGAGAGTGAGCTTTTTGATCCTCCTTCCAGTCTCTTAGAGTAGGAGAAGGTATACAAGGCGCTTTTTTTGTTAGAAATCCAATATATTATCAGGAAGGTGAAACTTTGAGATAAAGTTTGCTGAGAGGATCCAGACAGAAGGGAAAAGAAAAATGGCTTTTTCTCAGGTAAATGTATGTATGGAGGTGAGATTTCTTGCCTGTTTTCCTACAAAAGCTTCTTATTTGGTGATCCCAAATATTTACATTACCTCACAGTTTTTACAAGGATTTTTTTTTCTATTTCTGATGCAGTTGTCAAGGTAAATTTTTTGAATGCATGTCACATGAGTCTGTGCTGCTTTTCACTGTTTTCTCATTTTATGTTTTCAAAATATATTATCTGCATTAATACATAGTATATTCATTTGATATATAAATATATACGCATATACATGTCCTACTGAAAATGGTATTGATTCATCTCATATGAATGAGAAAGAAGATATATTCCATGATGGCTTCTTTCAAATAGATACTCAAGTACCTATTTGTTAATTATAGAGTGTTCTGAGAAAGAGGCACTGTGAAAAAGAATGGAATGTCTTTCTGTCAATGTATAATGTTTAACGCAGTATTGCTATGAAAATATACTGTGTTTTATACTAAGATGAAGTGTTTAAATGAAATACTAACTTCCAAATGGAATTTGCCAGATATAGGTTCATATTAAGTTATCCTATGAGGCAGCATTTCTTCTGTTTTCTGTTCTTATTTTGTGAATTGATTCAAAGAGTCTATTCCATCATTTCTCTGTGCTACCTACTACCCTTACCGTGAACTTGCAATGCCACTTAGTTGTTCTGACATCTGCTTATAATCACTTCCCTGGGAGCTGGTGCAATTTTACATACTATGGTTATATAGTACATTTTTTTTAAAATAACAAACTAATGAAGAACTGTTAGGCAAAGTGTACTTATATTCATGTTTATTTCACAAATAGTCAAAAAGTCTCAACAATGAAAATTTAGGTGGTTGGAGATGAAGTGCCTTCATTAACAATCAAAAGTATTAAACTGGTTGCTGGGATGCCATTATTTAGATACACCATTTTCAAGTGAATCCAAAAGAAACTTTTTCACTGTTTAAAATATACTTAACCAAGAATCTAATCAGTTGTCTCACTGCAAAACTGTAAAATGGTGGAATTTAAAAATGGATCATAGAAATTAAAGGGAATGCTTCATTGGAGACACTGGTGTGGTATCAATTTCCTGCTGGGCCTGTAGACAAATATATTACTTACCCAGTGTGAGAAATACCTTTAGCTGTGGCTATGCCTCAGATTCTGTCTGCTGTTTCCAATACAGGTGTCAGTTATATTTTAATTAACAATCTCAGGGAACTTGAATGAGAAGAAGGGTAACTACAACTTTTTACTGCTGTGTTTAGACTCAATTTAAAATGTATGTGTACAGTATAATGCGGGAGAATATATAGCAGAAGCCACATATCCAGGTTTGAGAGATTTCCATGATCTGAAGGAATAATGGACTCATCCAAAGCAGGAGAGGAGAAACTAAGTTTTGACATGTCAGTAAAAATTCAAGTTTTCTGCAACTCTGCTGTGGCAAAAGCCAGTAATTGGGGTCTCTGAGTGTGGTAGCATGGAATGCAGATTCTGCTGTCTTTTCACACAGAATAGCTTCAGATAGCTGTAACTGTCAAATAAACTTCTTGACAGAATCCATAAGAAAGGGGAAGGACAGATGGCTTGTTCTCGGGTAAATGTAGGCACAAGGATGGGACAGGTTGATGACATTCTACACATAAATGCTTCATCTGCAGAGCTCTCAACCTTCACTATAGTCACTCACTTGGGAAAACCATATTTTTGTGATGTTTTATATTTTAATATAAATTTTTTATTATAACTGTCATTTCTATTCTACATCCTGCTTTCCACTCTTTCTTGCCTCTTTTATTTTCCAGTATGACTTTTCTACATGAGTTCATGATCTGAAATATTTAAAAATTTTATGATATTAAAGACAAATATTAAAACTGAAATCCTACTGAGGACAATTTCAGTCATTATTTCTCATGGATAAAGGAAACATATTTCATGATATGTTTAGATCCGGGGCACTTTGATCTCATGAAAGTCACAACACCCTCCCTTTTAATATATAACATTTAAAAATTGCAGATTCATTACTGATAACAGAGATTTCTTTAGTTAAATATTCTTTTTCTGGGGCAAATAATGACTCAAACCTCTATAACAAAGGAAAATTTAATTTTCACCTCAGAGTCCATTGACATTCAGTGATGTGGCTATCAATTTCTCCAAGGAAGAATGGAAATGCCTGGACACATCTCAGAGGGATTTGTACAGAGAGGTCATGTTGGAGAACTACAGCAACCTGGTTTCTGTAGGTGAGAATAAATTCTTTCCTAATTTCTGCTTATACCTAGGAATGTCTAGTAACTTATATTAGTACTTGAGTTGCTTTCTATCAGTGAATCCCATCTCCCAATTATTACTAGATATTGGTGAGTGTAATATTTATTAAAAATTTTCCTATTCTAAATGGTGTATTAATTTAGCAAATGCTCCCTTCAATCCCAAATTGTTTTTTATGCAGTCATTCAGTAGCAAAAATGTGTGAATACAGACTGATTTCCACAGTTTTATTTATGTAATGGGGTAATATAAGAAAAGGTAAATGCATACACAATTAAAATTATGGATTTAACAGCCTAAAACACCTGTCAAGTATGTACTAATAAGACTTCACTACTGAGTCTTACCTTATTTAACTTCATATCCACTGTGTACAAGCCACTGTTAAAATCCACCTCTGGTTCCCATCATGGAAATAAATTATCATATGTCTGTTCTAAATCACAGGCCGTATTCCTGTAATCAAAACCAGAAGCTAGAATCACCTGCCTGGGAACAGAATATCAACCCTGCCGCATTGTGAAACACAGACAAGAAAAGGCAGAGAATTCAGGTATAAGGCAGAGCAAAAAATGGTTATATGCTATAGTACAAAACAAGAAGCAAACCATAACCTGCCGTATGGATTACCACAGCTCTCACCTAGAATCAATGCCTAAGAATTTCTTACCGATTAGTACAACTAGGATATAGCACATAGAACTTTTTACATGAATTTCTCTCATTTCATCAAGAATAGTGGTATTAGAATGAAATTTAGTATGCCAATAAACAATTGACAATGATATGTGGCGAACTTTATTTGTTTCAAGTAGATTTTCTCCTGAAGCAAGGTGTTTACATCTTCTGGTTTTTCGAAACGAATCACCAGTAAGCCGCTTATGTGTTTGACTCATCTTAAACATGACTATAGTTTTTTTCACTACTTTATGGACGTTGTATGGGTGTACCAGGGTGGATTGTAACTTTGTTGGTAACACAGTGATTATGAAGATTAAATTTAATTTGGATACACTTTCATTTTTACATTTTAAGTATAAATGTCTTCCAAGATCTACATACTGGACAGGGTTTTAAGAGGCTTAAATTACCATTAGTTATAATTTGTGCTGTTATGCTAATTGACCTTTGCGTTATTACTCCCATTAAACAAATGAAACTATTACGTGTAGAATCAGAGGTGATCTAACTAACAATATTCTCGGCTGATCTGTTATAACTGCATAAACACTAAAAAACTCAATCTGGAAAATTTGTAAGGCCAATTTGAGTAATTTTAATTATCGACCATTAGACATAATAAGTAAAACTTCTTAATACTAAAAATGATTACATCAACGCAATACTACTATGAATAAAACTGTGATCATATAAATCTTCAAAACAGTTTATAAGAATAATGCTATGTCAGAGTACTAATATTAAGTACTAGACATTCCTTAGTCTACAGCAATTATGAAAGAATTTCCACCTACAAAACAGTTGCCGTAGCTTCCCAACATGACTTCTCCGTACAAATCCGCTGAGAGTCCAGGCATGTTCCAGGCGCCTTGAAAAATTGCATACCAACACCACGAAGTCATGACCATGAGGGTGTGAAAATTGTGTAGCCATCTGTGGAAGACTGAGAATTGGGTTTGTGGAAAGCTTATATGGTGCACCCGAAATTATAATATAGATAACAAAGAGCTTCTTCTTATCCCGCAGTAATTCATAGTACTTGTTAATTTCTGTACAAGATTTGATTGAAAGAAAGGAAGCGAGGAGCAGTTTTTCATTACTTCAAATTAGCCCTCTACGAATAGGTTGAAAGCTTATGGCTTACGTAACAGACTATTCGTCTAGTTCCCATGGGATATGTCATAACAGACTGAAAATTAGTCTGTTGTACATTTATGATGCAGGTTGGTTCTTCCACTTCTCCATATATTGTTGGTCTGTGTGAATAGCATATTTAATAATTATTTTTAACATAGTTGCAGATCAGTAACGCAGTCAGAAAAGCAGTACTGAAAAGAAAAAGCTATAAAATGGAGGGGAAAGCAAGAGGGTAGAATTATCGAGAAAATTACTGTAAGTCGATAAGGAAGAACTATAATTAGACATATTCATATATAGTACAATAGTCACACAAAAGAACTATATTGCGTGTTCCAGAGATGAGATGGGTGAATCCCAGGGAGCATGAATTTTGGTTGACCAGCCGCAATATCAAGCAACTTGAGTGTTGTTTGTTGATGCACTCATATCTCTTCCTTAAGAGTCACTGGTTCTTATTGATGATTCTCTTTACATTTACCTTGAGAAACAGCTTTATTCTGTCCTTCCGTTGGAAGCATACGCAAAAAGTTTAAAGTTGGATATGTGGCAAATGTGCTCTCATCAAATCGTAATGAAGTTTTACGGTGCAACGATATGTGTCAAAAACTTTAGGTCGCCGTGCCTTGCGTTGATTGTAGTAGCACAGTAGTGCTTTCCTCAGAATTACATCGAAACTCTTCTCAAACATTGAGTATGGTCTTGTGGGCAGATTTAGAATGCAGTCACAAGACGGAAGCCGACTAACATACAGTTTTTAAATGGAGGCTAACAACAGCGCTGAGAAAAAGGGTAGGTACCCTTTCCTGCGCGCTAAGTTGACTCTCGGACTTGATGAAGGAAATAAATCCATATTTTATAGTGTTGAGTATCACAAAAATATGAAAAATAATTTGACACCGTGTAGGAAACACAGACAAAGTGAGCATGAAGCCACCGAAAGTATTTGTTATTCCTCACATCCGACTGGGCTAAGTAATGAATATAGGGAGTCCGACAGTCACGCAGAGTAAATGGACAAGTTTGTTCTACCAAGGAAGCATTCCCTTTGTCAAGTGCCGAAGTTGGTGATCTATCTCCTATATAAAATCCTATCAAAGTTTACAGGAAATCCAGTTTGATGTTACATGTATTTCTAAGCTCGGGAAAGAGAGTAGGGAAACACTGAAAAATGCTTGCGACGCACTTGCAAAGGCGTAGCATAAATTTATAATGGGTGCCGTCCACCTCTGTGAAACGGTGTGGTGGGCGCTCGCACACAACCAATCCGTAATGTAGGGGTGAGCTGGGTGACTATTGTGGAAATACTACAGCCCTAAGTTTAGTACCTCTACGGAGTCGTGCAATAATAGTCCGACCAGTCTTCATACGTGTTTATTTTGGTAAAGGACATAAACCTTAGGAGTAGAAGTGCACCAGCGCCCCAGGTCATTGTTTGGGGATGAGGAGAGTAGACAACACACAATCGACAGTTGTCACATAATTTATTTGGAGTACAAGTTCAGGGTATCAAGGTGCTCAAGAAATATATGTGAATAGACTGCATTTTCGAATCGGCAAGCACTCAAATGAGAAGTAACAAGAAAACAGTAATCAAAAAGCCGGCTCTCATCAGTGAATTATGTACAAGATTTAAAGTACTTGACTGAAGAAATTCCAAGGGTCTAAGAGGTGGATCTCATTTAAATACTCACCTAGTATTTAAAAGCACTAGGACTTCATAAGCGACATTCTCGAGTGGAAATATCTTCGACATAAACAGGGAAGACAGTCTCATCCTTGCTTGTCGGCGTGTCTTCTTTCTCAGATATCAGGCTATTTATAACAAATAATGTATCAGCTCCATTGATCTTCATTTTAAACGATACCCTAGGATGGAAATTATATCCTTCATTTTTGTATTCATAGTAGAGGACGACTCAAGTGCAGCAGGTTTAGTAGCCGAGTACTAATCCCTTAGGCAGAATTGATTTATGTTTATTCAATAGAAGTAACCAATACTGTGAATTCCACGTATGGACTAAGAACACTGTTGTTGAAGGTAAAGTGAGAATAAACAGTTGGAATAGCTATACCATAACTTAACTAAGGATTCACTTCTGGCATAATGCTTTAGTTGAGACAACCAGCAGAAAACTGAAAAATGATGCAGAAACTAAGCAGTAAAACACTTCAGGCTTGGATTCAAGATATAATGGGCCTCCTGTAAATTGCTACTGTACCATAAATAAAGAAAGGTTTATAGGAGAACAGGCAAGAAACGCACCGCCTGATTACGAGTACATTCACCTCCAGAAAAAGGCACTACACGGATGCACCATGCTGGCTGAGCCTCCAGGATAATACGTATTTATTCTCTTAGAGAGATAGCACTCGTCCTGTGAAAGTTATAAGTCATGTTTCAATATATGCACAAAACAAAAAACAGCAGCTTAAAAATAGCTTATATCCTCACCAGCGAGACTGGAATGAAAGGAAAGACGATCCTCGAATAAATGTCGCACTCCTATAGTTGACTTTTAACTGAAACGAGAGAGTATATAGAAAACATGATGCCTCCTCTATGCAGTGACCTTAATCTGGAGCACTTTTCTTACTTTATTCTAGTTTGTGCATGATGCAATGATAGATTAAACCTTCCTTGTTACCTCACTACATACATGCTTAGACAGACCTTGAAACCTATGTTTAAATTGAACTTGCTTAACTTAGCAGAATCAGCGGCGTCTTTTTTTCACAATGATGAAAACATGTTATGAACTAAGCAACTGCTACATTTGCTAAGATTCATTGGCGTTAATACCACATATCTCGTTCTCTGAGGAGTTATTACAGTTGATAAATTGTACACCCGTCTCGATAATGAGGTTGTACACACGATACTGTGGAGTACTTGCAGAATGAACAAGTTAAATAGGCTGCAATACCACAAAATTAATACATTCTAGGGTTAGCTTGCCAAAGAACATGAAGCAATGGATGCCCTCTCTTAATATCCTACAAGAATGGGTTACAATGGTCTGACCAGAAGTCACCAATTGTTGTCAATGTTATCAATTAGCAAGATTCGGCAACTTTTGCCATCGACATCACAGAATAAACCTTTCGACATATTTGGAGGTTGTAAACTCACAATACGTCAGGGCAAGGAAACACATTGTGAAGGCTTAGGGGCAGGCATGAGACAGATATAGCATGGACATGGGAATGGGCAAATGCAAAGATTTCAAGCCACTGATTTATTCACCTAGAGCCGGAGGACTATTGTATTCCCCCCATAGTAGAGATATGTTTCCAAGCTTGACTGGACCTGTCTGTTTTCTACGAAAGGGCAGAAGCCTGAAGTATCATGGACGCAACATTACGAACGAGCAGTAGTAACCCTGTGATAATAAAGGCCAAACAGAAAGAAAGACTAAAATATACAAAAGAGAAGAGAGAAAACTAATGGAAAGGAAAAGCTGAAAAGGAAGAAGAAGAAGAGGGAAGAAAGAAAATAAAGGATAAAGGGAAGAGAGAGGCACCAGAAACAGAGGTGATGTGTATTGGATTTTGTAGAATATTCGATAGAGAAAGGTTGAAGATACAAGATGGAAGTTGAGAGAGTAAGATAGTAAGTGTGAGTTCCTAGAACCTCATACCTTAAGATTTTAGTGAAAAACACTGAATCTCTGTTAAGATCAACATCTTTTTGGCAACTAATGGTTAATTAATAGCAAATTATTGGTAGGTAAATGAGAAGCGAGCCTAATGAGTGTAAAGCTAAGTATTTAAAAAACATACTTTATTAAATTTAAGAGAAAAATTCAATGAGAACACTCCATGGAAGAACAATACCCATTAGTTAATTTCAAAACTATTATAACTCAGGGTTTTTTCTTTGATCTACATATAAGTGCAGACAGAGCATATTAAAGGTAGAGACAAAATAATTCTTAGTACAAAGAAACCGGAATAAATTATATGTAATCTTATGTTAGGACAAAAATTTATTTGTCTCTTTCTTGCAAATAATCATAAGGCATTATTCCATTTAACGGGCTGTTTTTATATATGGTGAGTATCGATCATTTCAATATAATGAACAGTGCGGAATAGTAATAAGCAGAGACATCTACGCATAGTTGTTGTTAAATGCCATTCGAATTATTCACATAGCCAGTACTTTCTTAGCTAGATTTTTTTCAAATTTAGCTAATTCTATAGTAGTAACTACAACAATTCCTTCTCATAATTAACTAAAGTACCTACATATTATTATAACTCAAGAGTATTATAAGAAGAAGATACCCCTAAACGATTAGAATAATGCATATTCCACTCTTATTTAATACAATATTCTGCACTATAAACACGCCTTAAAATGAATAAACCTCAAAACTGCCATTCCTACATGTAGTAGCCCATACTCTTCTGACAGATAAAGTAAATAAACTTATGAACATAGTGCAGAAGAAACAAGAAAAATTAATCTTTTGTCCAGGAGATAATTTAAAAGTAATACAGTTTAGTGTGAAAATCGAAACAGAAGCACAAATGGTAATACAGCCAATCAGACAAACCATGGCGTTTCAACCTACTCCATGATGAGCATAAAATCAAAGACTACTAGTAATGTGCAGTTTTCTCAGAATTTATGTGGGTAATTCATCGTAGGCACTAAAGCCCTTGCACAAACACATACTAAATAGAAGAATCAGTGTAGTAGCTTGAATATACCAAAGGGAGAATTCGATAAGCGAAGAGATGTTGATCAACTAATTTAGCCCGAACAAATATTCGGTGAGAGCAAGTCACACAGGGCTAGACCGTATTTGTCTTTCTTACTTTAACATGAGATCATTCACTTAGAGTTAGTCTGAAAGCTGACACTGTGCAGATGTAATTATAACTTGTTGCTGAAACCACGTTTACCATTCAATTCTTAATTTAAAGAAATTCTTTAAAATATCATAAAGACGAGAAATAATACATGTCTTGAACCATATGGATTGTGACTACGTATTATAACTGAAACAAAACTCAAACTTTCATTTCATTGTAGGTTAGTCAGGAATCGACTGTGAGAGCAGGACAAAATGCATTTCTCACGAGTCTTTAGTTAAATGCTTTCGGTGTCAATTAATATACTAATTTTAAACTGAATCTTCCACCAGTTGTATCGACAATTAAGTATAAATCTTTGCGACTGCAGAAGTATTATATTTTGCAATGACCAAGTTAAAAACCGACCCTTCCCAATTTATCATTCCAGTATCAAGTGTCTCTTGTCCTGATTGACACCTTAGAAAATTGAACTCGCTGAGGGAAGAGAAGAAAAGCAAGAGCGGAATGGCAGTGCAAAAAAAAAAATCAAGCATGTTAACGAAAAAAGCACAACGTTATGTGATTTCAGAATGGACAGAGAGTTAAGAAAAAGAACAATCCAAGACCTATAATAGGAAAACCACCTGAACCCGGAAAAGAAGTATGGGCTACAGGATAGTAATCAAGTCAAAATAGTAACAGTATGATACAAAAAAGATGCGAAGGGAAGCTCTTCAGTTCTGAACAATATTCAAACAGAGGAACGAGCAGCTTTTCAAGAGTGAAAAACCGTACCTGCCGTTGAGCGAGATTTACATCTACTAAAGGTCTTAAGGTGTTGAAGAGTACAACGGTGACCGAAGAAAACCAAGGTACGTAAGGTGGTATGCATGATAACTTGATTCTGAAGGATCACAGCTACTACGATAGCGAGAGATAACAGGTCGGATCATAATTGTCACATAAACCGTAAAGGGAGCGAACACAAGCTACGCCCGCCACTGCAGCAAAGGCCTACAACACAGAAAACACACCACACCCACAGAAACGTGGTACAGCAACAGCACAGAAAACAGAATCCCATACACATCGTGACGGGGATAGTATTACGTAGTTGAGCCCCTGTCTGACGCAAGTTGACGAGAGCACAGATGCGAGGGAAAGTGCGCCACTTGGTGATGCAGGGCGGGAATGACGCAAGCTGAGAGCAGAACAAGCCATAATGGAATAAGGAGAAACAGAGAGGACAGCAAAGTAGGAAAAGCCAAGGCAATGGCGTTTGGTCAGACACCGCCGTCAGATCAGAAAAAGCAAGAAGAGTCACAAGACCATTACGTCAGAGAAATGATACAGAAAAACACACAACAATCACTGACCCGAAAATAACGGGGATGAAGCACAACTGTTGAGAGGAAAAGAAGTCTGTGCAAAAATAAGCACCAAAAGATAAAAGCAGGAGCAGAACGAGCAGTGCGAGTGGATGACAGAGAGAGAAATGGGTAGACAAAACAGAAAGAAGATGGAAAAGAAGAGAACAATGGAGAGGCAGTAGAAAACCGGAGAAACCCTGCAGCCAGGAAGGAGGAAGGGGAGACAGACTGGGGCAGGGCCCAGAGCAGGCAGGTCCAAGGGTGTGAAAAAAGAGAAGGAGATGGATCGAGAACTGTTAGGACGAAGATTGGAAAAGACAAGGGACAATAGCCAACGAAGGAACACATGAGGATAACCAAAGGTGGGGAGCCCCCAACGGAGCAGGCCGCGGAAAGGCGACAGGGAGACTTGACGATGTGGGGGAGATTTTGACGTCAGCAGGAGACCACGTACCCGCAGAGTGTTAACGTGCAAGGCGAGCGAGGGGGAACCTAGATGCAGGGATGATGGACGGACACGGCCACAGTCAAATGGGGATGGAGAACTAGGATAGCTCGGTAGGATATTGAAGCTACCCAAAGACGGGTGTCACAAAACCACTCACCGCGCGGCCTCATCTGAAGCAAGAAGGAATTTTCAATGGGGCGGAAGGGAAAGGGAAGATAGGGAGAGGGGAAGAACGGTGAACCCATTGACGAGAGTAAAGAAACACAAAGGTTGAAGAGGGTATTTAAAAAGAGGATAGTTACAGGGGGTCTCTTCAGAGGATGGACCATCGACAGCTCAGAGAAAGTGGTTTAAACAGACAGCAGACTTGCACGGCACAGAGCTTCCAGCTTCAGCAGGGCGGAATTTCAGGGAGAAATTAAGAGCAACAACTGAAGAGAACAGGCGATAGATGGGACATAGAGTCATCAACATAATCTGAGAAGGGACACTAAAGGAATCAG
>NW_023411639.1:0-4667 GCF_903995425.1 Onychomys torridus | reverse complement strand
ACTGCTGAGATACAAGGGAAGCCCTTCAGTACACTCTTCATCCAAAGCCAGAGATCTCTCTCCGATTGATAGCACATCCTTTAGTTCTTTCCATGTGTGGAACTGAATGTTTATCTCCTACTGAAATTTTATGTACTCAAGGTAATAATACCAGAAATTTATGTATGCTATAGTTCATAGTAAGTACCTGCATCTCCTTGTCTCCTTAGCCACAAGACATTATAGACTTAATGCTGACAGAGGACACTTGTTAAACAATTTATTTGACATTTATCACATGAGTACTTTGTTTTCTTTTTCTCATTTGTCAGGTTCAATATGCATATTTTTGGATATAAGTTCTTTATTAGATGAGAATTTATGCTTTATTTAATTTTTTGTGTCAGTGTATATTTTTGATATTTGACCTTTATCACATGAGAATTTTTTACTTATTTGATTTCTTGTGTTCAATATGTATATTTTGGATATTAGACCTCTATAGGGTGAGAATTTTAGAACATTATCAGATGATAATTTTTGGTATTACACCTTTATCAGAAGAGAATTTTTTGTTTTTTGTTGGATTTGTTGGGATCAATGTTTATATTTTGGATATTAGACTTTTGACTGATGAGAGTTTTGGTTTTATTTAACTTCTTGATTTCCATATAGTATATTTTTGCTATTAGACCTATATCAGATGAGAGATTTTGTTGTATTTATCTGATTTCTTGTGTTTCATATGTATATTTTGGATATTAGAACTTTTCAGATGAGAATTTTAATTTAATTTTCTGATTTCTTGTGTTCAATATGTATATTTTTCATATTACAACTTTATCAGCTGTGAGAATGTTGGTTTTATTTATATTCTTGTGTTTAATATGTTTATTTTGGATACTAGACCCTTATCAGATGAAAATTTTTATTTTATTTGTCTGATTTCTTAGTATGAATGTGTATATTTTGGATATGGGAACTTTACGGTTATAACTTTTTTTTTTTTTTATTGAATTCCTGTGTTCCATAGAGGTATATTTGGATATTAGACCTTTATTACATGAGAATTTTTGTTTTATCTATCTAATTATGTTCAAAATGTATATTTTGTATAGCAGACAGACCTTTATCACATGAGAAATTTTGTTTTATCTAATCTTGTATGTTCAGGTAGATATTTTGGATATTTAACATTAATCACTAGAGATTTTATTTTTGTTTTTCTGATTACTTTTGTTCTTTTTGGTATTTTTGATTTAGACATTCTTCAGATAAAAATTTTTATTTTATTTATCTGATTTCTTATGTTCAATATGTATATTTTTCCTATAACACATAGGAAATGAAAATTGTTTTATTAATGTGATTTCTAATGCTCAATATGTATATTTTCAATATAGAAATTCATCAGGGAGAATATTTGTTTATTTTATTTCTTGTGTTCATTTTGTATATTTTTGGTATTACACCTGTATCATGTGATAATTTTATCTAATTTTGTATGTTCAATAACAATATTTTTGATATTTGACCTTTATCACATAAGAATTTTTGTTTAATTTATTCAATTTATTGTGTTCAATATATATGTTTTTGGATATTAGACCTATATCAGATGAGAATTCTTGTTTTATTGATCTGATTTCTTGTCTTCAATATGTATATTTTTGGTATTAGACCTTTATCAGGTGAGAATTTTTGTTTTATTTCATTTCTCATGTTCAATATATATTTTGAATATTTGACTTTTATCAGATGAGGATTTTGTTTCTTTTTCTGATTTCTTGTGTTAAATAGGTATATTTTGGATTTGAGATCTTAATCAGGGGAGAATTTTCATTTCAGTTTTCTAATTTCTTGTGTTTGATATGCATAATTTTAATATTAGACATGTATCAGATGAGAAATTTTGTTTTAATTATCTGGTATCCTGGCTTTAATAAATATATTTTGAATATGAAACCTACATCTGATAATTTTGGATTTTTTACTAATTTATTGTGTACACTATGTACATTTTTAATATAAGACTTTTATTGCATGAGAATTTTTAATTTATTTACCTGATTTATTTTGGATACTGACCTTTATCAGGTGAGAATTTTTGATAAAATTAATTTCTTGTTTTAAGTATATATATTCGTCAATATTCAACCTTGTATCAGATGGAGACTTTTGTGTTTATTAATGTTCTTATGTTCTAATAACTATAATTTTGGATAATAAACGCTAATTATCCCGTGAGAATTTTTAATTTCCTTCATCTGAATTTCTAGTGTTCAATATGGTATAATTTCTGGATATTATTCCTTAATCAGATTAGGAATTTTTTGTCCCCATATATATTCATTCTTATGGTCAGTATGCATATTTAGCTATTAGGTTTTTTCTCAGGTGAGAATTTTTGTTTTGTTTAAATTTCTCGTGTTCAGTATGGTATATTGTTTGATATTAGACATTAACAGATGCAGAATGTATTCAATTTCTGCATCTAATTCTGTCTGTTCAAGTATATACAGTTTTGGATATTAATTTTATCACGATAAGAACTATTTTTTTTTTATCTGATTTCATCGTTTTCAATCTGTATATTTTTGATATTAAAACTTGTATAAGATGAGAATTTTTATTTACTGGTCTTTATTTCTTGTGTTCAAAATGTATTTTTTAGATAGTTAGACTTATAGCAGGTGTAAAATTTTGTTTTATTTATTTAATTATAGATCAATACATATATTTTATATTGGACCTTCATGCATATTATTGTTTTTTGTATTTGATTACTTGTGTTCAATATGTAAATTTGATATTAGTGTTTTCAGGAGAGAATTTTTTAAATTTCATTTGTTCACCATGAATATTTTTGATATTAGACATTTATCAGATGAGAATTTTCATTTTATTTATCTAATTATGTTCAAGTATGTCCATTTTCAATATTAGACAATTATCAGTATAAAAATTTTTGTTTTATTTTTCTGGTTTTTTTTGTGTTCAATTATGTATATTTTTGATACTAGAGTCTACCACTGATAAATTTTTGGTTTTCTAAATTATTGTGTTCAATATATATATTCTTTACGAACTATTATGACTTTTCTTAGATCAGAGTTTTGTATTTACTTATCTGATTCCTTGTGTTCAATACATACTATTTTTGATGTTAGACCTGTATCAGATGAGAATTTTGTTTTATTTATCTGGTATCTTGTGTTTTATATTTTTATTTTGAATATTAGATATTTATCAGATGAGAATTATTGTTTTATTTAATTTCTTGTGTTAAACATGTATAATTTGGTTATTAGACTTTATCAAATGAGAAATTTTTAATTTATCTAATTATGTTCAATATATATATTTTGGATACTAGACCTTTATCAGATATAAGTTATTGTTTTATTTATCTAATTACTTTCAATATGCTCATTTATAAATTTTGGTATAAATTATTTCTTTTTCATTTTTCTTTATTAAGAAATTTTGTACTCATTTGACATACCTTCCACAGATTCCCCCTTCATCCTTTGTTCCACTCCCCCAGCCTTTTTTCTCAAGCCACCCTGCATCCTCACATCTCCAAAATTGAGGTCTTTCATGGGGAGTCAGCAGAGCCCAGCACACTGAGCCTAGGCAGGTCCAAGCTCCTTGCCAGTGCACCAAGGCTGTGCAAGGTGTAACACCAAAGGCACCGGATTCCCAGAAGCCTGTCCATGTACCAGGGACAGATCCCGATCTCCCTGGTTGGGTGCCTCCCAAACAATTTGTGCCAAACAACCATCTTCCATGTTCAGAGGACCTAGTCTTGTCCCATGGGGCCTCCACAGCCACCAGTCCACAGTTCATGGGCTTCCTAGTGTGGCCGTTCATCTCTGCACATCCTCCCATCATGGTTACTAGAGTAGACCAGTGAAGGCACTCTCTGGAACGCTGCCAGCAGACCAAGGTTGGGTCATCCTTGTGGATTCCCGAGAACCTCCAGAGCAGCCTGCCTCTTCCTATTTCCATTATGTCCTCATTTATCATGGTATCTTCCTCCCTGCCCTCCCACTCTGTCCCTGTTTGAGGTTGACCTTCCTGTTTCTCAATGTTCTCATCCCCCCACTCCTCTCCCTAAGCCACGGCACACACCCAATTTGTTCATGTAGATCTATCAGATGACAATTTTCATTTAAGTTATCTAATTTCTTGTTTGAATATACATATTCTTTGTATTAGAACTCTATGAGATGAAAAATTTTGTTTTATATATCTTGTATGCTATGATCATTATCTATGTTTTGGATATTAGACCTTTATCAGATGAGAATTTTTGTTTTTTATCTGAATTTCTGTGTTCAATATGTATATTTTTATATTAGGCATTTTTCAGTTGAGACATTTTGTTTTATTTATATGATTTCTTGTGTTCAGTAAGTATAACTTGAATACTAGTCCTTAATCAGATGAGAATTTCTTTCTTATATATTTGGCTTCTTGTTTTCAGTATTCATGTTTAAGATATTAGTTTTTTTATCATTTGAGAATTTTTGTTTTATTTAATTTCGTGCTCAAGAATTGGTTGTTTTCAGGCTCAGGGAATGGCTGGATTTGTGCTTAGCTGGTCAAGGCTACAGTGTGTTTCTTTGGCTCTGGTTTCAGGTCCAAAGTGTGTTTGATTAACTGACCCCTTTTAAAATTTTGAT
>NW_023411638.1:0-14383 GCF_903995425.1 Onychomys torridus | reverse complement strand
TAGGCCTGTGTCTTTATCTTCTCTGCAGCTCTAGAGCTAAAGGACCATAGCTCCAGGAAGTGTGTGCACTGCAGTGCGAAAGAAGATAGGCAGTTAATTGCTGGAGTAACCATTGTGAAATAGGACCTGATTGTGGCAGGGTTACTGATTTGTAATTTCTCATCATGCATTATTTCAAATCATGTGAATGAAGGCAGGCCAGATTAGTGGGCATAAAATTTGAAAAGGTTCATTCGAGCCACTGAATACTGAATTTTAAACTAATGGACTCTCCTTTTGCAGATAAATTTAATACTGTTTTGCTCTGTTAAGTCAGCTCAAAGAGCTGAGACACAGGTCATTGACTGTAGATATGCCAAAGCTCAGCAGCTAAAATAAAACATAGTGACAACATCAAAGAGTTGGTTTTAATACCAGTCCTCTACCCGGGAATGGCCTGCTACTAATCAAAGTCAGGATAGTTGTGTTTTTCAATTATATTTATATTTTTTTAAATATCAATGGTTTTACTTTTTAAATTTGATTTTCTTGAATTGTATCATTCCTCTAATCTCTTGTTTGTTTTACTCTATGAATTTCCCAGTCATTAAGGATTTATTTGCAATTTTCTAAATGTTGGTTTTTTTGTTTGTTTGTTTTTTGTTTGGTATTTTTTTAACTTACCATAAAACAGCATTTCATTTTGTAGTTAAAGTATAAATGAGTCTGTTTCCAGAATGCATGTAAGTTCTCCAGGTTGGAAGTTAGTAAAAACAATTGGCCTCCTGCTTTATAGTAAGATTGGCAGACACTCTATTCCAAACTTCACTCTTGGGGAGTGACTGGACTTTCATGTTAGAGGTGTTCCTGCTACCTGGGGAAGCCAGCTGCTGTAAAATACTTCTTGTTCTGGATCCTATGTGTATGTTGTGCTCAGAAGAGGTCAGAGAGGAGCTAGTGTATCCTGTGCTAAGTTACACCCATATGTACATGTAATCATTCCCAGGTAGAGGTCTGCTCATGGTGATTGGCAGGGCTGGATGTTTCCTGAGACTTTCTCAGGAGAAAACTGGGAGCATGCTGATGGTCATCATTTCAAGGTTGTTGATACCACAGGCTCAGGAAGAAGTTCTCAGTCTCCATAGAATAAGTGTGTTTCTAAGGCAACAACATCAAGTGCATGGTAGAATCTAAGGCTAGTCCAGTGTGGCTGGTCCTGCTGGTGTGCAGCTCCATGACTGTCTCACTGTGACTCCCTTACTGTGAGTTCATGAAATGCCTTGACACAGCCTTGAACCAGTCACAGTCTCCCTTGGTTCCATGGGCTTCACACCATACTCAATTGACCATGTTCACCTCGGATGCCTTTGAAATCCTGAAATTTCTACCTCTAATTTCTAAATACCATGATTACAGGTCTGAGCCATTTTGTCTCACCTAGGAGACTTCAAACTTATTTAATGAGGCATTAGAATAACAGGATGATGTAGCTGGGAACCTTCTCTACAGCCCCCACCATGCCCTGTTAGTCCAAAACCCACTTATAAAATAAACACTCAGACACTTATATAATTTAAATTGCTTGGCCATTAGCTCAGGCCTACCACTGTCTAGCACTTACTCTTATATTTAGCCCGTTTCTATTAATCTATACTTTTCCATGTAGCTTGTGGCTTACCAGTACCTTACATCTTGCTTTTCATTGTGGTGGCTGGCAGCATCTCTCTCTACCCTGCCTTCCTCTTTTCCCAAAATACATATTGAATGCAAGAAATCAGATAAATAAAACAAATTCTCATTTTATAAAGGTGTAATATCTAAAATATACATATTGAACTCAAGAAATCAAATAAATAAGACAAAAATTCTTATCAGATAAAGATCTGATATTCAGAAAAAAAAATTGATCACAAGAACTTATATAAATAAAACAGCAATAATCATCAGATAGATATGTAATATCCATAATATATATACTGGACTAAAGAAATCAGATAAATAAAACAAAATTTCTCATCTAATAAAAGTTTAATATCAAAATATAAATATTGAACATAATTAGGCAAATAAAACAAATATCTCACCAGATAAAGGTCTAGTGTCCAAAAATACATATTAAACCCAAGCAAATAGATAAATAAAAGAAAATTATCATGTGATAAAAGTCTAATATCTAAAGTATGTATTGAATCCAGATATAGATTACCAAAAACAAAAACAAAAATTCTTATCTGAAAATGGTCTAATATCCAAAACATGCATACTGAACTCTAAAAGAAAACATATGAATAAAACAAAAATTCTCACCAGATAAAGTCTAATAGAACATAATTAGGTAAATGAAACATAAATTATCTTCTAATAAAAGTCGAACATCCATAACATACATACTGAACACAACAAATTAAATAAAACAGAAATTTTTATCTGATAAAAATCTAATATTCAAAATATACATGTTGAACACAAGAATTCAAATTTAACAACAATTCTCATTTGATAAAAATCAAATAACAAAAGTATACTTATTGAACAAAATAAATGAAATAAAGTAAAAATTCTCATCTGATAAAGGTCTAATATCCAAAATATACTTATTGACAACAAGAAATAATGTAAAACAAAATTTTCACCAGTTATGGTCTAATGTCCAAAATATACATATTGAACAAAAATTGTCATCTGATAAAGGTTGAATATCACAAATATGCACATTCAACACAGGAAATCATGTAAACAAAAAAAAAGTCATGTGATAAATGTCAAATGTCCAAAATATACATATTAAACAGACTTAGGTAAATAAAACAAAATTTTTCATCTGATACAGATCTAATATCAAAAATAAATGTACTGTGCACAAGAAATTTAATAAAACAATAATTTTCACTGATAAAGGTCTAATATAAAAATATGCATATGGAACACAAGAAATCAGAAAACAAATTTCTTATGTGATTAAGGTAAAATATAAAAAACATATATATTATACACAAGAACTTAAATAAAACAAAAATTCTCATCCAATTAATGTTTAATAGCCAAAATATATATATTGAACAGAAGAAAATGAATAAACAAATTTTCTCACCTGATAAAATTCTAATATCCAAAATATACATGTTGATCCCAAGGAATCAGATAAATAACATGAAAATTCTCATCTGATAAAGGTCCACTACCAAAAGTATACAAATTGAACAAAAGAAATTAAACAAAACAAAAATTCTTAACTGATAAATGTCTAATATCCCAAACATACACATTATTGCAAAATATTAGATAAATCAAACAACTTTCACATCTGCTAAAGCCTAATATCCAATCTATACATATTGAGCACAAGAAATCAGATAAAGAAAACAAATTTCTCATGTAATATAATTCAAATAGAAAAAAAATACTGATTGAACAAAAGAAATTAAATAACAAAATAATGCTTATCTGAGAAAAGTCTTATATCCAAAATATGCATATTGAACACAAGTAATCAGAAAAACAGAAGAAAATTCTCATATGATAAAAGTGAAATATTAAGAACACAATTAATGAACACAAGCAATTAAATAAAATGAAAAATTCTCCCCTAATTAATTTTTATATCCAAAATATAAATATTGAACACTAGATCAGACAAATAATACAACATTTCTTTCTGATATAGGTCTAATATTAAAATATTCATATTGAACACAAGACATCAGATAAGTGAAACTAAAATTCTCATCTGATAAAGGTCTAAAATCCAAAATATACATACTGAACACAAGTAATCAGAAAAACCAAATATGCTGATGTGATAAAGGTCAATATCAAAAATATTGTTATTGAGCATATGAAATTAGATAAAACAAATATTCTCATTTGAAAAAGGTCTAATAGCAATAATATACATATTGAGTACTAAAAATCAGATAAATAAAATAAAATTTCTCATCTACTAAAGGTCTACTGTCAAAAATATATGTATTAAAGACAAGAATCCAGATAAATAAAACAAATTTCTCATCTGATAAAGGTCTAAAATCCAAAATATACATATTGATAACAAGTAATCTGAAGTGGCAAAAAATCTTATGCAATAATGGTACAATATCAAATATAGTCATTGAACATAGGAAATTAGATAAAACAAATTTTCTCAGCTTATAAATGTCTCATATCCGAAATATACTTATTGAACACAAGAAATTAAATACAATAAAAATTCTTCCATCATAAATGGCTATATCCAAAATATACATATTGAGCACTAGATGTCAAATAAATATAATTAAATTCTCATATGATGAAAGTCTCATATCCAAAATATACATATTTAACACAAGAAATCAGAAAAAGGAAACAAATTCCCCATGTGATGAAGGTCAAATATCAAAAATATTATTGAACACAAGAAAATAAATAAGATAAAAATTCTCCCCTGATAAAGCTCTAATATCCAAATTGTACATATTTATTCAAAAAAAGAAATAAGAAAAAGAAAACAAAATCCTCATGTGATAAATGTCAAATGTCAAAAACATAATAATTGATCACAAGAAATTAAAGGAAATATTCTCATCTGATAACTGTCCAGTATCCAAAAAATATATATCTAACACAAGAAATTAAATAAAACAAAAAGTATCTCATTATAAAGGTTTATATCCAAAATAAAAATATTGAACATAGAAAATTAAACCTGGCTCCCCCTCCAGTGTCCAGATAAAATCAGCCTGGCTCCCCCTCCTGTTTCAGGCATGTCTTGATTTCAGCCTGTCTCTCCATCCAGTGTCCTGATGAAATCGGCCTGGCTCTCCCTCCAGTGACAGGGATGAAATCACCTTTGGTCCCTCTCCAGTGTTCTGATGAAATCAGCCTGGGTACCGCTCCAGTGCCCTGATGTAATTGGACTGGCTACCCCTCCAGTTTCAGGGGTGAAATTGTCCTGGCTTGTCCTCCAGTGAGCTGATGAAATTGGCCTGGATTCCTCTCCAGTGCCTTGATGAAATCGGTCTGGCTCCACCGGCAGTGCCTGGATGAAATCATCCTGGTTCGCCATCCACAATCTGGGATGAAATTGTTCTGGCTCCCCCTCCAGTGTCAGGGATGAAATCAGCTTGTCTCCCTTCCAGTACCCTGATGAAGTAGGCCTGGCTTCCCCTCCAGTGCCCTGATGAAATCGGCCTGGGTCCCCCTCCAGGGACCTGATGAATCAGCCTGGTTCCCCCTCTAGTGTCCAGGATGAAATCAGACTGGGTCCCCCACCAGTGCCAAGGTGAAAGCAGCCTGGCCACCCCTCTAGTGCCCTGAAAAAATAAGCCTGTGTCCCACTCCTGTGCCCTGATGAAATCAGCCTGGCTCTGCCTCCAGTGCCCTGATTCATTAGGCCACTCCCCTCCTCTAGTGGCCTGATGAAAGCGAACTGGCTCCCACTCCAGTGTCCTTGATGAAATCAGCCTGGCTCCCCCTATTTTGTCAGGGATGCAATAAGCCTGTCTCCACCTCTAGTGCCCTGATGAATTCGGCCTTAGTCCCCCTCTAGAGCCCTGTTGAAATCAGCCTGGCTAGCCCTCCTGTGTCCACGCTGAAATCAGCCTGTCTCCCCCTCCAGTGCCCTCATGAATTCTGCCTGACTCCCCATTCAGTACCATGATGAAATCAGCCTCGCTCCCCCTCCAGTGTCCATGTTGAAATCACCTGGTTCCCCCTCCAGTGCCCTAATGAAATCGGCCTGGGTCCCCCTCCAGTGCCCTGATGTAATTGGCCTAGGTCCCCCTCCAGTGCCCTGATAAAATCTGCCTGGTTCCCCCTCCTGTGTCCTCAGGAAATCGGCATGGAACCCCTCCAGTGTCCAAATGAAATTGGCCTGGCTCCCCCTCCAGTGCCCTGATGAAATTGGCCTGGTTTCCCTTTTAGTGCTCTGATGAAATTGGCCTGGCTCCCACTCTTGCCCTTATGAAATTGGCCTGGATCCCACTCCAGTGACTGGATGAAATTGCCCTGCATACCCCTACCTTGCACTGATAAATGGACCTGGTTCCCCTTGCAGTGTCAGAGATGAAATTGGCCTAGATCCTCTGCAGTACCCTGATGAAATCAGCCTGGCTACCCTTACAGTGTCCATTATGAAATCGGCCTGTGTCTCCCTCCTGTGCCCTGATGAAATCAGCCTGGGTCCTCCTGCAGTGCAGGTATAAAATCAGCCTGGTTCCCACTTCCATGTGTGGGATGAAATCAGTCTGGTTCCCCCTCCAGTGTCAGGGGAGAATTCGGCCTGTCTCCCCCTCTAGTGATATGTTGAAATCGGCCTGTCTTCCCCTCCAGTGACAGGGATGAAATTAGACTGGTTCTACCTCCAGTGTAAGTGGTAAAATCGGGATGTCATCCCCTCCAATGCAATTATTAAATTGGCCTGGGTTCACCTCCAGTGCCCTGATGTAATTGGATTGGGTACACCTCCAGTGCCCTGTTGAAATCGGCCTGGCTCCCACTGCAATGTCAGTGGTAAAGTTGGCCTGGCTCCACCTCCAGTGCCTTGATTAAATCAGTCTGGCTCTCCCTCCAGCGTCAAGAATGAAATCTGCATGGCACCCACTCCTGTGCCCTGATGAAATCAGCCTGGGTTTCCCTGCAATGTGGGTATAAAATCAGCCTGGCTCCCACTCCTGTGTCAGGGATGAAATCAGCCTGGCTCCCCCTCCAGTGTCCAGGATGAAATCACCCTGGCTCCCCCACCAGTATCTGGGATGAAATGGGCCTGGATAATACTCCAGTGTCAGGGGTGAAATCGACCTGGCTCCCCCTCCAGTGTACAGGATGAATTCGGCCAGCCTCCTCCTAAAGTGCCCTAATCAAATTGGCCTGCGTCCACCTCCAGTGTCAGGAATGAAATCAGCCAGGGTCGCCCTACTGTTTCATGGATAAAATAAGCCTGGCTAATCCTCTAGTGCCCTGATGAAATCAGCTTGGCTACCCTTCCAGTGTCCAGGAGGAAATCGGCATGTTTCACCCTCCTGTGCCCTTATGAAATCGGCCTGGTTCCCCCTCCAGTGTCAGGGGTGAAATCAGCCTGTCTTCCCCTTTAGTGCCCTGTTGAAATCGGCCTGTGTCCCCATCCAGTGTCAGGGATGAAATCAGTCTGGCTTCCCCGCTAGTGTCCAGGATGAAATCGGCCTGGCTCCCAGTCCAGTGTCAGGGATAAAATTGGCTTGACTCTCCCTCCAGTGTCAGTGGTGAAATCAGCCTGTCTCCCCATCAAGTGCTCTGATATAATCGGCCTGAGTACACCTCCAGTGCCCTGATGTAATCGGACTGGGAATGCCTCCAGTGACATGATGTAATTGGACTAGGTACCCCTCCAGTGCCCTGTTAAAATTGGCCTGGCTCCCCCTCCAGTGTCAGGGATAAAATCAGCCTGGATAATCCTCTAGAGCCCTGATGAAATCATCATGGCTACCCTTCCATTATCCAGGATGAAGTCAGCATGGTACTCCGTCCTGTGCCCTGATGAAATCAGCCTGGATCCCTCTCTAGTACCCTGATGAAATCAGCATGGCTCCCTCATAAGTGTCAGGTATGAAATTGGCTTTGCTCTCCCTCCATTGTCAGTGGCGAATTCTGCCTGTCTCCCCCTCCACTGCCCAGATTAAATTGGCCTGGTTAACCTCCAGTGCCCTGATGTAATCTGACTGGGTATGCCTCCAATGCCCTGATGTAATTGTACTGGTTACACCACTAGTGCCCTTTTGAAATCTGCCTGGGTCCCCCTCCAGTGTCGGTGATGTAATCAGCCTAGCTAATCCTCTAGTGCCCTGTTGAAATCTGCTTGGCTACTCTTCAAGTGTCCAGGATGAAGTCATCATGTTTTTCCCTCCAGTGCCCTGATGAAATTGCCCTGATCTCCCTCAAGTGCCCTGATGAAATCGGCTTGCCTCCCCCCTCCATTGACTCGATGACTTCGGCCTGGATACCCCCACAGTGCACTGATAAATGGACCTGGGTCCCCATGTAGTTTCAGGGATCAAATTGGCCTAGATCCTCTCCAGTGCCCTGATGAAATCGCCCTGTTTTCCCTCCAGTGCCTTGATGAAATCAGCCTGGCACCATTCCAGTGTCCATTATGAAATTGGCCTGTGACCTGTTGAAATGGGTCTGGGTCTTCCTGCAGTGCAGGTATAAAATCAGCCTTGTTACCACTTCATTGTCAGGGAGGAAATCAGCCTGGGTCTCTCTCCAGTGTCAGGGGTGAAATCAGTCTGTCTCCCCCTCTAGTGCAGTGAAGAAATCGGCCTGAGTTTCCCTGAAGTGTGGGTATAAAATTAGCCTAGCTCCCACTCCTGTGTCAGGGATGAAATCGGCCTGGCTCCCCCTCCAGTGTCCAGAATGAAATCAACCTGGCTCACCCTCGAGTGATCAGGATGAAATCAGCCTGTCTCCCCCTCCAGTGTCCAGGATGAAATCACCCTGGCTCCCCCACCAGTATCTGGGATGAAATCGGCCTGGCTCCCCGTTCAGTGTCCAGGATGAAATCAGTCTGGGTGCCCCTCCAGTGGACTGAAGAAATCGGCCTTAGTCCCCATGTAGTGCGGGTATAAAAGCAGCCTGGGTCCACCTCCAGTGTCCAGATGAAATTGGACTGGCTCCCACTCCAGTGTCCAGGATGAAATCAGACTGGCTCCCCCTCCAGTGTCTGGGATGATATCGGCCTGACTACTCCCTATGTTGGGGACGAAATCGGCATGATTCCCCCTCCAGTGCCCTGTTGAAATCTGCTTGGCTCACCCTCCAGTGCCCTAAAGAAATCAGCCTGGCTTCGCTTCTAGAGCTCAGATGAATTAGGTCTGGCTCCTATTGCCCTGATGAATTCAGCCTGGTTCCCACTCTTGCCCTGATGAAATCTGCCTGGATCATCCTCCTGTACACTGATGAAATAATCCTGGGTCCCTGTCCAGTACCCTAATGAAATCAGCCTGGCTATTCGCCCGGTGTCCAGGATGAAATTTGCCTGGCTCCCCTCCAGTGCCCTGATGAAAGATGCCTGGTTACCCATCCAGTGTCCAGAATGAATTTGAACTCTCTCCCCCTCCTTTGACAGGGATGAAAACGACCTGTCTCCCCATCTAGAGCCCTGATGAATTCAGCCTTAGTCCCCCTACAGTACCCTGATGAAATCATCCTGGCTCCCCCTCCAGTGTCCATGCTGAAATCGGCCAGGGCCCCCCTCCAGTGCCCTGATGTAATCGGCCTGGTTCCCCTCCTGTGCCCTGAGAAAATTGACCTGGCTTGCCCTCCAGTGTCATGGATGAATATGGCCTGGCTCCCCCTCCAGTGTCCAATTTGAAATCTGCCATCCTCCCTCTAAAGTGCCCTGATTAAATCGGCCTGCATCCCCCTCCAGTGTCAGGGATGAAATCGCCCTGGGTCCCGCTCCAGTGTCATGGAATATATCAGCCTGGTTAATTCTCTAGTGCCCTGATGAAATCAGCTTGGCTACCCTTCCAGTGTTCAGGATGAATTCGGCATGGGTCTCCCTCCTGTGCCCTGATGAAATCGACCTGGATTCCACTCCAGTGACTGGATGAAAATGGCCTGGCTAACCCTATAGAGCACTGCAGTGTCAGGGATAAAATCGGCTTAGATGCTCTCCAGTTCCCTTATGAAATCGCCCTGTTTCCCCTCCAGTGGCCTGATGATATTAGCCTGGCTACCCTTCCAGTGTCTATTATGAAATCGGCCTGTGTCTCTCCCATGTGCCCTGATGAAATTGTCCTGGGATCTCCTGCAGCGCAAGTATAAAACCAGCCTGGTTCCCCCTTCATTGTGCGGGATGAAATTGGTCTGTTTTCCCCTCCAGTGTCAGGGGTGACATCTGCCTGTCTCCTCCTCTAGTGCCCTGATATAATCTGCCTGGGTACACCTCCAGTGCCCTGATGTAATCGGACTGGGTAGTCCCTCCAGTGCCCTGATGAAATCGGCTTAGATCCCCCTCCATTGACCTGATTAAATTAGCCTGGATACCCTTACAGTGCATTGATAAATGGACCTGGGCCCCCGTGCAGTTACAGGGATGAAATCGGCCTGGCTCCCCGTCCATTGTCGGGGTGAAATTGGCTTGGCACTCCCTCCAATGTCAGTGGTGAAATTGGCCTGTCTCCCCCCTCCAATGCTCTGATTAAATCAGCCTGGGTACGCCTCCAGTGCCCTGATGTAATTGGACTGGGTACACCTGGAGTGCCCTGTTGAAATTGGCCTGGCTCCGCCTCCATCGTCAGGCATGAAATAGGCATGGCTCCTCCTCCAGTGCTCTGATGAAATCTGCCTGGCTTCCCCTCCACTGCCCTGATGAAATCGGCCTGGCTGTCCATCCAGTGTTAGGGATTAAATCGGCCTTGCTCCCACACCAGTGTATTACAGGATGAAATCGGCCTGGCTCCCCCTCCAGTGTCCAAGATGAAATCAGCCTGCCTCCCCTTAAAGTGTCCTTATCAAATCGGCCTGGGTCCCCCTCCAGTGTCAGGCATGAAATCGACCTGGATATCCCTCCAGTGTCTTGGGTGAAATCAGCGAGGCTAATCCTCTGGATCCCTGATGAAATCAGCTTGGCTACCCTTCCAGTGTCCAGGATGCAGTCGGCATGGTTCTCCCTCCTGTGCCCTGATGAAATCGGTCTGGATCCCCTCCAGTGCCCTGATGAAATCGTCTTGGCTCCCAATCCATTGACCAGATGAAATCAGCCTGGATACCCCTACAGTGCACTGATAAATGGACCTGGGTCCCCCTGTAGTGTCAGTGATGAAATAGGCCTAGATCCTCTCCAATGCCCTGATGAAATCACTGTGTTTCCCCTCCAGTGCCCTGATGAAATCAACCTGGCTACCCTAAGAGTGTCCGTTATGAAATCAGCCTGTGCCTCACTCTGGAGCACTGATGAAATAGGCGTGGTTATCCCTGCAGAGCAGGTATGAAATCAGTCTGGTTCCCCCTTCATTGTCCGGGAAGAAATCGCCCTGGGTCCACCTCCAGTGTCAGGGGCAAAATCGGCCTTTCTCCTCCTCAAATGCCCTGATGAAATCGGCCTGTGTCTCCCTCCAGTGTCCAGCATGAAATCAGCCTGGCTTCCCCTCAAATGCCCTGATGAAATTGGCCTGGCTCCCCCTCTAGTGTCAGGGATGAAATTGGCCTAGCTCTCTCTCCAGTGCCCTGCTGAAATCTGGCTCCCCCTCCAGTGCCCTGATCAAATTGTCCTGGCTCCCTACAAGTTTCAGAGATGAAATTGGCCTTGCTCCCCCTCCACTGCCCTTATGAAACCATTCTGGATCCCCTCCAATGCCCTGATTAAATTGGCCTGGTTCCCCTTCCATGGTCCAGGATGAAATCACCCTGTCTCCTTCTCCAGTGTTAGGGATGATATCGGCATGGCTCCCCCTCAAGTGTCAAGGATGAAATCAGCCTCAGTCCTACTTTAGTGGTCTGATGAAAACAGCCTGGGTCCCCCTCCAGTGACCAGGATGAAATAAGCCTGGCTCCCCCTTCTGTGTCCATGATGAAATCACCCTGGCTCCCCAACAAGTATTTGGGATGAAATCAGCCTGGCTCTCCCTTCAGTGTCCAGGATAAAATCAGTTTTGGTGCCCCTCCAGTGCCCTGAAGAAATAGGCCTGGCTCTCTCTGCAATGCCCTGATGAAATCAGCCAGGGTCCCTCTCTAGTGCCCTGATGAAATCAGCCTGGCTCACCCCCCAAGTCCCTGATGAGATTGGCCTTTCTCCCCCTCCAGTGCCCAGCCTGGCTCCCCCTCCACAGTCCGGTATGAAATCTGCCTTGTTCCTCCTCCATTGTCCAGGATGAAATCGGCCTGGCTTCCACTCCAGTTCCCTCATGAAATCAGCCTGGGTCTTCCTCCTGTGCCCTGATTAAATCAGACAGGGACCCTCAATAATGCGCTGAAATCAACTTGACTCCCCCTCCATTGACCAGATGAAATTGGCCTGGATACTCCTACAGTGCCCTCATAAAAGGATTTGGGTCCCCCTCCAGTGTCAAGGATGAAATGGCCTGGCTCCCCTGCCAGTGCCCTCATTAGAAATTGGCCTGGGTCCGCCTCCAGTGCCCTTATGACATAGGCTGGCTCCCCCTCCAGCATGCGGGATGAAATCAGCTTGTCTCCCACCTCCAGTGCCCTGATGAATTCAGCCTTAGACCCCCTCCATTTCCCTGATGATATCAGCCTAGCTTCCCCTAGAGTGTCCATGCTGAAATCAGCCTTGGTCCCCATCCAGTGCCCTAATGAAATAGGACTGGCTCCCCCTCCAGTGTCAGGGATGAAATCGGCCTGGATACCCCTATAGTGCCCTAATCAAATCGGCTGGGAATTCCTTTGTTTTTTTATTCTGCCAAGTCGCTCCGCCCATCTGAACTTGAAAATTGGGGACCCTTCGGGCTTGTGGAACGCTCCGGTGATCCTGGTCTTCAGGCACGGGTCCACGCCGGCCCATGGCGGGAGAGCAGGCCTGGATTTCACTATCAGGGCACGACACATATCGCCCCTGATGAAGGAGATGGGATCCATCATGCTGATAGAGCAAGCATCCGCACCCGGTATTTCTTCAGGTTACTGGGACGGGGGGCAGCCCAGGCAATGATTTCACATCCAGGGCAGCTGTGAGGCACAGTGGGAAAACCCTGAGACCCGGGAACAAATTTTCTCTATCAGGGACTGCAGAGGGACATCTGTCGCCTAGTCCGACTTGTATTACGGCACTATAGGGGCTATCCACCAGGCCCGATTGACTCCTCATCCTCCTGGACGTGCCCTATGAAGAAGATGCAGACACTGCGTGGAAGGGCGGTGGCTTGTCTGGAGTCACTTCTATTTCATTAAGGGCCCTTTGCGACTAGTGGGACCGCAAGGCTGATTTCAGCATCGTGGAGCACTATACTAGGGGAAGCATTAGGCTTCGATAAGTCATCAGGGCATGGAGGGTCCTAAGGCGAATTCACAGGCTACCAGGGCAACTGGAACTGTGTCCGGCGATGACAATTCCCCCAATTTCATCCTGCATGCTGGACAGTGGGCGGGAGCCAGCCTATGTCGATTTGATGAAAAGCAGGTCGCTGGTTTTCAGGGTCTTGGGGCTTTTCACCGCTCGTTATCACGCTCCCAAGCGGGACTGGGGCGTACCCAGCGACAACTTCTCTAATGAGTCACTGGTGTGCCGGAGATGCCAGGGGCCATTTCATCCGTTTCACAACATGGAGGGGGACCAGTCCTCTTTATGAGGGGGCACTGAGCGGTATTCCAAGGCCAATTCATCTGGTCAATGGAGGGGAGGGTGTCAAGTTGATTTCAGCGCATTTATTGAGGGTCCCTGTCTGATTTAATCAGGGGCACAGGAGAGATCCCAGGGGGCTGCCATTATGAGGGACATGGAGTGGAAATACAGGAGGAAAAAAGGGGGTTCAGGGGGAACGCAATGAGGGGCTCCAGCTGACAGGCAGGCCGGAGACAGGCTCCGGCCCGATTTCATTCCCTGGACACATGGACCGGAGGAATCAAGGCAGATTTCATACCGGCTGTGGAGGGGCGAATTGTCCTGGAGTATGGCCATGGGGGGCACGTGGAGGGGAGAAGAAAGGCATAATCGAATATCATCAGGGAACTTAAATGGGGTGAAGGGGGGAAGGAGAAAAATATAGGACAAATTATATATTAGGTGGGAAGATGAAAAAGGGGGGGGATAACGGAGCCAGGCTGAGTTCACAAACATCAAGGGCACTAGAGAGGGTACCCGGCCCTTTGGGCGAGGGGGATTAGGCTGATTCCCATCAGGCATTGCAGAGAGTAAAGCTCAGAAGTATACCTAATTCTTCAGGAGGCACTGACCTGGTGGCACGCCTGAATGAAACATTGCTTGTGTATCCCTTCAACTAAGATGAAACCACTCGCAGGGAGAGCAGGCTGATTTCATCCCAAATACTTCTGGGGACGCAGGCGTGGTTCATTTCATGGAACAGAAGGGGAGCCCGGGCTTCCATTTCATTCCTCTCCCTGGTACTGGAGGGGGAAAACCCAGGCCGTTTTCATCAGAGGCACTCAAAGGAGGACCGAGGCTGATACATCCCTTACCGCTATCTCTGGCATAGCAAATCCTTGAGAGAGGGAGCATGCCGATACATCCTAACAGCTGGAGTAAGGAGCCAGGGCGATTTCCTACATCACCTGGATCAGATGGAGGGGGGATCCAGGCCAATTTAATCAGGGGCATTGGAGGGAGCCAGAACAGTTTCATAAGGGCACTGGAGGGGAGCAAAGGCCAATTTGTCTTACGGCGAATCTCACTCTTGGTTGGAACATGGTGTGAACCGAGCCTAGGACATATAGCCTTTGATGGGGGTCATGCGGCGAAAACATGGATGGGGAG
>NW_023411637.1:0-860 GCF_903995425.1 Onychomys torridus | reverse complement strand
ATCCATTTCTTTTAGATTTTCCAGTTTTATGGAGTAGAGGTTTTTCAAGTATGATCTGATGATTCTCTGAATATCCTCATTGCCTGTTGTTATGTTCTCCTTTTCATTTCTGATATGTTCATTTGGATGCTCTCTCTTTGTCTTTTGGTTAGTTTGGATAAGTGCTTGTCTATCTTTTATTCTTAGAAGGTGTCTGTCTTTGAATTTGAGGTGTGTTTCTTGTATGCAGCAGAAAGATGGGTCCTGTTTTCTTATCCATTCTGTTAGTCTGTGTCATTTTATAGGTAAAGTAAGTCCTTTGATATTAAGGGATATTAATGACTAGTGATTTTTCGTTCCTGTTATTATTTTTATTTTTTGGTGGTAGTGTGTGTGTACTTCTTGGGGTTTACTGCTGTGGTGTTCTCTATTGCCTGTGTTTTCATGGGTGTGTCTGCATTCCTTAGGTTGGAATTTTCCTTCTAGTGCTTTCTGTAGGGCTGAGTTTGTGGATAAGTATTGTTTAAACCTGGTTTTGTCTTGGAAGTTCTTGTTCACTCCATCTATGATGACTGAGAGTTTTGCTGGGTATATTAGTCTAGGCTGGCATCCATGGTCTCTTAGTGTCTGCATTATATCTGTCCAGGTCCTTCTGGCTTTCTAAGTCTCCATTGAGAAATCGGGTGTTATTCTGATGGGTTTGCCTTTATAAGTCACTTGACCTTTTTCCTTTGCTGCCCTTAATATTCTTTCTTTATTCTCTACGTTTAGTTGTTTAATTATTAAGTGGTGAGGGCACTTTTGGGGGGGGTCTAGTCTATTTGGTGTTCTATAGGCTTCTTGCATCTTCATTGATATTTCCTTCTTTAAATTGGGAAAGT
>NW_023411636.1:0-14043 GCF_903995425.1 Onychomys torridus | reverse complement strand
CGCGCGCTGGCAATTTCAATTGTTGAGCTGCCTGTTCCTCATGGTCACTGTATTCTTCTCACATCCAAAATAGTTAATATTCCTCTCAATAATATCCATACTGATTGCTCCTTTTATTAACATTATCTTGGAAATTAAACATATACTGTATTAGAGTGTGCTTGTGAGTGTGCAAGCACTGGACTGAGAACGCAACCTTCTAATGAACAGGACCAAGAGAGCCTGGATGAAAAAAGGAAGGACCTGCTGAAGCAGAAGGAGCTGGTCACTCAGCAAGGGGACTTGGCAGAAAAGCTGCAACATCACTTCAATGTCTCTGAGATGAGGTGTGAGCCCAGGCTTGGAGGAGCGGTTAGAACCATGTAGGTCACCTGTATCTAGTTCTTTGTGCTTTTGAGAATTCTCCCATCTGGATGGCTCTCTCAGTCAGAGCTAAAGAAGAACACATTCAGGTATTGTGCTGGCTCAGTCAATAAGAACTTCTCCAGGAAACACTATGATTGGGTACTTAGTGACTCTGGGGAGTGTGTATCCCTTATTCGTTTGTGAGCTACCTGGTATCTTCTCAGTACTTGTTCCCTGTGTCATCTCCAACAAAACTTCCTATGGCAGTACTCATCCTAACAGTAGGACTGATAGTTGTGGAGAACTGTGGTGTGTTCTGGCACTTTATTTCCTTCCAGAACATCACCTTTAGACAGAAGCTCCTACCTTTGGGCAGATCTTCATGCAGCACATGCCTACTTATTACAGGCTCTCTGCAGTGTGAATCTGTTTCCTATGAAAAGTTATTACTGTTATAAGAAGATGTAGGGGTTGAGGAGTTGAACTGAGGCTGTTGCTATGCTGTAGGATTAATCAGATTATTCCCTGCTTTTATTTTGTATGCTCCCATGTAAGGTTTACATTCAGTGTCCCACGTTGCTAACATTCACCTGGTACTAATCAAGGCCATGCATATCTGTCCTGACTGTTACTGAAAACATTGCTATGATGATATATGATTTGTACTGAATGTGATTTTATTTGTATGTTAATAAATAAAGTTGCTGGGGAGTCCGAGCTAATAGCAAGCCATAGCACAAGCTGGGAGGTAGTGGTACACACCTTTATTTCACATCACATGACAGACAGATCTCTGTGTATTCAAGGATACAGCCAGCATGGAGACACACACCTTTAATCTCAATACCAACCATAGAAGACCAGGAGGTCTGTATGAACAGGCATTGATGAGGGATGTCATGTGGGGTTGGGTTTACAACCAATGAGAAGGCAGAACAGAAACACAAAAAAGACAGATGTACCAGTCTCTTACTGAGGGGAAAGACAGGCAGTAGCAGGAAGGGTAAGAAGGCATTTAAAGTCTCAGCTCTTAATCCTGCTCTGACTGACTCCTTGGCTTATTTATCTCTGGCATTGGTCACTGTGTTAATTCTTATTTAATAATAAAGACTGGTTACATCAGCAACATTGCGACACTGTTTTTATTTTTTTCCAAAATAATTTTACTATAACACCACAGAAAATGTGCCGATTTCATTCCCAGCACAGCGTAGTTCTCCGTTCATTTTCAAGCAGATTTTAAAAGCTGAGAATAAAATCCAGGCTCAGTTGCCCTCTTACCCTTCATATTTGGGGAAATGCAGGAAGTGACCTCAACTGAAATGTCATGATGGATTGTCCAGCTGACTAGAGCTGGTTCACAATCAATAGCTGACATAGCAGTTCCCCAAAGGCCTGTTCCCTAACTGCCTTCCTCCTCTAGGTCAGAAAATCTCCAGCCTGAGTTTGAAAAGGTCACAGCCCAGAATGAGAGAGTCCTGCAGATAGAGCTGTTGCAGCAGGAGCAAAAAGTGTCACAGACAAATGAGCCACCCTTGTATCCCATCCCCAGCAAACACGGTGTTGGTGGGGGGTTGGGGCATCTTGATGTTGGCTTTCAGTGTGAATAGACCCTGAGTTTTTTTCTAGCTTGAGGCCCAGTCAGGCTGCTTCTGGCTCTGTTACCTTTCCTTCTCACATAGCAGGGCTTATGAGAACTGAGGAGGCCAAAGATTCCAAAGATTCCATTGAACCCATGACGCTCTACACCCTCAGATCAAGGTCTTCTCAGGAGATAGCACTTTATAGCTGTGATCTCACTAGTGAGGTAAATACCATCTGACCTCCAGGGTGATGCAGACCCCAGTCAATAGGTCTGTTGATTCAAGATTCCTGAGGAAAAGAAAGCATCAAAAATGAATTTGAGACAGGAAAACCTCAGAGAAGAATTACTGGGAACCCTCACATTCAACAAGGAGTGTCCCCTGTGAGGGGGACTAAAACATAGAGGGTAGAGATGTTGGTGAGCAAGACTTTTTCTGATAGTTTAATGTAGAAGGCTAGGCAAGCTGACTGAATCCTCAGTCTTCCCTATGTGGAGGGAAGTCTGTCATGGAAGACTTTTGATGTCAAGTTGTGTCTGACAGACTACACCAAAATTCATCATATTTCATTCTCCAGTCCAGTATTGAAGCTGACTCCATGTCATGCACAAGTGTTGCTGAAGATAATATACCAAAGATATCTCCACATTCCCCCATTCCTATTAATATTTTTTTGTCCACATTTATTATAAATGTGTGTTTCTTAGTTTCCCAGCTTGAACTGAAGTGCCTGGTACTGAGAAAGGATTTATAGAGGACATCTGAGTCATCTTTGATGTTCCTTGGCACTCAAATGCTGCCTACATATTTTTCGGGTCTAGTAAGCACACAAGTGTCTGTATGCTGAAAGAATCAAATAGTGACCAAGACATTACAGGATCAGCAGTGGTTGATAGGGGCACAAAGAATACTGTAGATAGGTCTCATCCTAAGTCTCTAGAGGACTTGACCTACAAAGCCTGAAGGAGGCATGGGTATACTAGTTTTAAAAATGCTCTTAACAATTGCTGACTGCCTTCCTACCATGTTTCCAAGGCCAGCAACCAGCTGTAGGTCTGTGATGCTATGTGCATCAAGAGAATGATGCTGACCTTAAAATTTTTTGTTTGGTGTTTGGTTGGGTTTTCTTTACCTTGGTTTCTGTTTGTTTGTTTGTTTTCTTTGTTATATGTTGAGGTTTTGATATTTATTTGTTCTTTCTTCTGTTCTTATTATTTGGGTATTTTTCTAAGGCTGTTCACTGTTTATATTTACTGCCATCTTTAAGCCCCTATTGAGTAATATTGCTGTATTTTTATTAATAATAAAGTGATTTTTGAATTTTTCTCCTTAGAACCATTTTCTTTGGTCAGGTATGTTGTCTTACTCCAGTAGCCCCAGAACCTCCTGTAACACAAGAACTCTTGTGTGCCCATTTAGGCTACATAGTGGTTTCCCAGGCAGCCCAGAATATACAGAGCTTTGGATGTGGATAGTTTTGTCAATTCCATGGATTCCCATTGCAGGATGGAAAAAGTACCCATACTGCATCCTTGTGGTCATATTTTTAGCTATCTGTTAATATAGCATTCTGTATACCAACTTCATGATGTGATGATGTGTACCACATTAATGACAAACACAACAGTATTGCTGTAAAGCCTCTCAGGAAATGAAAACATTTACTAAAGGAGTATAAAAGAAATCCATGTCCTGCTTGCCACCTTGAACCATGATGATGTCCTGCACCGTCTGCTGTAAAGGGCTATGTTCTGTCCATGACCCTGACACTGCTGAGGGTGTCTATGTTGATATGAATGAATCCACTACCAATTAGGGCCTGACACCCACCTACAGTCCTGGCCACCACATGTGACCATGTTGTTGTCAAAGTGATATGCCCCCAAAAGGGGACATATGTGTCTTAGAATCCTGTGTTACCACCTAGGACCATAATGACATCAGGGTGGGAGCTGTTACTGAGGGTCATGTCTGGGTGCATGGCCCTTCTGTAGCCAAGGTCTGTGTTGATATCTCAGGCCTCTGTTGCCCTCAAAGATGCTTGGAATCGGAGCTACCATCATGGGACCTGGTGCTGTTGAATCCCTGCCAATCTGTGTGACCTTCACTGACAACCAGAGCCATTCTGACCTCCAGCCCTGGGCTACAACTTGTCTTGGCTATTGCTATTGGTTCTAGTGTTGGGAAAAATGTTCTGCTTTGGTTTTGAACTTCCTGGAATGGCTTGAGACATAGTTGACATCTTCCCTTACACAGTGTGAATACTTGTGAACTATTATGAGGGTGGCCTGGCCAAGATAAAGGAGAGTGTGTTGGAGCTGGCCTCCTTTGAGAAGACAACTGACCATTTCTTTGATGCTGCTTACTTTGGGCCAGAAAGACTGAGTATGCAGTAGGTTTGCAGTGTAGACGACCGGTAGCTTAAAGAATGGAGGGATTATTTGTCTCCAGAGCCCACCTAAAGCTTCCGGCCCTCCTCTCTCAATTCTGTGAGCTCCTTTCAGTGCAGACAGGATTTGAGTTGCAAAAAGAAAATATGGACCCTGAGCCAGTGGAGTCCTTTTAGTCCTTGAAACTGTATTTGGCTACATTGACTAACAGCCTACATGTTGTCCCAGACTGACAGAAGATAGACAGTGGAAGAGCCTCCAAGTATAGCAGTCTGTGGTCTGCCTCCAAAAGAGGAACTGACCATCATTTTAAAAACCACATAGCCCAGAAAATGGGAAGACACATGTGGAAGATGGATGCTTTTTATCCCTGGACTCAGGACGCAGAGGCATGCCGATTTTTTTTGAGTTCAGGGCAGCTTCTTCTACATAGTGACTTCCAGGTCAGACAAGTCTACCTAGTGAGACCCTGTCTTCAAATCCACACCAAAGTGAAGGTTAAGAAAACTGAGGAGGGTTAGAATGGGAGAAGCCCATTAACAAGCCCCATTATACATGTCAGACACCAGGACTGAATCCTAGCATCCACCAATCACACCTTTGCAGCCTAGATACAGCCTCTGTCCGCCACCCTACGTGGAAATGTCCCCTGTCTCTTTGTGTGGAGCACTCTAGTCCAGGGTTAGATCTCACTGTGTGTTGGGTTAGTTTGTCACTTTATCTCTCTGTTCTGGAGTTGTTATTGGCATCAAACTAGAATGCATATATATATCCTGCTTCCTTCCTATAGAATCAGAGTCCTAGCAAGAAGCCTTAGACCCTTCAACTTCACCTTTAATCCAGAACACTTGAAGCACAGGCAGGAAGATCTCTAAGTTCCAGGCAAGACTGGTTTTCAGAGGTAGTTCCAGGTCAGCCAGGAATACATAGAGGAACCCTGTCTCTGTAAACCAAATGCATGTCTAGGTATGTCCAAATGCATCATTGTAAATCCAATGAATATAGGAACTAGTCTCTTCAAGCTGTTGCATAAAGTTAACATAGAATGCAAGGCACTCAGGAGGCTCCTGATTTTTCACACAGGTGAATTCTACATTATTTTTGTCACATATTTTATGGCAGGAGGTCACCATTCTTGACCTTAACTCCTTGTCCTGTCAACTCGTGAATGGAAGAACTTCTTATCTCTTGGACAGATGCATGCATGCTTGACCTTTAAATGGTGCATAGGGTCAGACAAAGACCATGGCCTCCACAGAAGCTCCTTGGAATGTTAACTAGGAATCTGCTTGTAACCATACCTGTAGGGGCTCAGGACAGTTGTTCAGCCTGGTCAGTGTCCATTCCACCACACTCTGTCTCTGCAGAGGATGCTAACATGAGCCTGCTCCTCTCTATGTCTAGGTCCACAGAGGTTAGTACACAGTCCTGGTTTTCCACTCCTCAGTTAGGCCTGATTTGCCACTGATATACTCATGTAAACACATTACTGTTATTTGTTCTGTCTGAGAGATATACAGTGTTTGTTGTAATTTTACTTTGAAACCAGAAGCTGTAGAACCCAGAAAACCAGCTTCAAAGCATTCCTAGAAAAGCACCTAAATGGTGAGATCCAGGGTGGGATGGCTAGTCCCTGGCTAGGCACTGTCTATTGGAATTTAACTGCCTTAAAAGTAAAGGAAATTGAAACTTGTAGATTCCTACTAATGTGAGTCCCCTTTGAAGAGCTCTGTAGCCTGTGGCTCCCAGTTGAAGACTGTACACCATCATTAGAAATCTTGAGGAAGAAGAGGAGTGGTTCCTCTAAAGTCTGTTATAGTCAGAGGTCTTGAGCAGGATCTCTTATTTACAACAACACATTATGTAGATGAAGTTCTCAATGGTCTTAGTAAATAAGAAACACAGAGCCAAATAAATTTAAAAGCCCAAGAATTCAAAGCACTAGTGAATAGTCTTTAGCTTACCTGACTTTGCAGTCCTTCCCCTGAGAGAGAGACCTCCTTCCTGTTTCTTTTTATTGTCATTCTGTTGTGCCTTTTCATGGGCTCCAAATCCAACCACATGACTTCCTCATCAATGCCTACCTATACAGACATCCAAGTCTCTATTGTTAGTAATGAGATGAAAGACATGTGTCAACATGCTTGGCTGTGGCCTGGAACACACAGAGACTCCCTGCCATTGTGATCAGGAAAAAGGGCATGTGCTACCATTGCCAGACTTCTGCTTAACGGCTGTGACCTCTTGACTTCAGGCAACTTTAATTATTAACATAAAAATAAAATCACATTTCAGCACAAATAAAATATTACCATATCATTGCTTGTCTACACCCAGTCCGATAACAAATCTGAGCATTGGGCAGTATACCAAGGTACTCATCATGAATATAAGTGTCTTAACAACATCCTAATTTGAACACTAAATGAAGGGATTTGGGGTATCATCTGTGATTCAATAGTATTGAATTGCTCATGTTGATGAATAGAGGGATACTGAGGAAGGAATGAGACATTCTTGGGCAGTGTTTGGATAGTATAGCTAAGTTCCCAACTTGGGATGTACTATGGTGCTTCCAATGAAGCTAAGAGAACTCTGGCTTTGGAAGGAGGAGTTGCTAAATGGATTCCTCTATGTTCCAAGAGAGGCTTCTGGAAAGTGAACCTGGGCTTCTGGTCAGTTCAGGGAGAAACAATTAGCAGGGTTGCAAAAGCTGTTCCCCATGCCATCAGCAGTCTCTTCTCTGGAAATTCTATTGTATCCTGGAGAGCTCTTAGCATCCCCTGTGATCTCACCACTGTTGTAGCACTACAGCTGGCTTTGAGCATTCCTTCAGTGCCTATAGGGTACATCATTAGACATGCTGTCAAGACTGAGGAGTCTACTTGGGAGACAGAATGGAGAATGTCCAGAGACCAGAGAGAGGGAGAAGGAAGCTGGCCTTCATTCTCAGAGTAAAACAGGAACACAAAATGGTGCTGGAGAAGGCACAGTGGGTGCTAGGTAGGAGATGGGTAGCTCCTGGAGGAGGTGGCCTTGAGCTTGGCCTTCCAGTAATTGGGCAGAGGAGCTGGAGAACAATACCTGAGTGCTAGTGCAATTTGCCATTTTTATCCTGACTGCTGAAATTACAGGCAGGCTTTGGGGATCTGGAATGTGTTGCATCCTGTGTCTCTGTGAAGGTGCTTGAAAATGTGTTCTTTGTTCCCCTGAATTATATGTAGGGAGACAGAGGAAACCCCGGAACAACTTACACAACCACATCTGTACAGAGTGACTTGAGAGCTATGATCCACAGAAGGGGGAATCTCAGCGTGGCCTAAAATATTGGGGTTGTTACTTGGATCCAGACATGATCATTCTGTTTGGGTCTCAGGGTGATCTGTCAATCTCTATGCCTTTTCACTAAGCAAATTCACTTGTGTTAATTTACCCACAGAGACTGCAATGGATCCATCATCCCACCCAACCTTCCTAACCAAAAAACAGGTGAAGAAGGAAATGGAGAGGCTGATCATAGTGGTCTATGCTAGTAGCATTTGGTTCTAATTCTTGTGTTGGGAGCTAGGTTTGCAGGCAGAAATGTGGAGAAGAAGGGCAAAAGTCTCAATATTATTGTTCTGGATCCAGCTCAACCAGGCACCCTCTCTGTCAAAAATTTAATGGTGCCTTTATGAAAAGTTCAAGGATAAGAGGCTTAAGGTTTGTGTAGTCCTTGATTAGGGGGATTCTGCTGCAAAGTGGCCACTGATACTGGCTCCAGGTCAGATGAGGAACAATATAGAGACCTTGGACAATGAGGCAGGGATTCCAGGCAGTTCTCCTGGCTCCAGGACCCTCACCTTGATGCTAAATTCAGGGGAATTGGAGCTTGAATTCACTTCCATCCACATATTTAGTAAGCCTTATTTTTGATGCTGAGAATGGAAATAGGCCTTTCCGTGTTCTCTATCACAGAGCAATACCTCCAATCTGATTTGACAGTTCTTTTCTTTTCCTTTTTGAAAATTTCTTTCTCTTTCTTATTTTTACAAATTGTTATTATGTATATTAGCACATGTGGAGGTCAGAAGACAAATTTGTTCATTCTCATTTTTTTTCACTCTATATTTAAGAAAATTCTAGGTATTGAACTTCTGTGTTCAGGTTTAGGCCACAAGTCTTTACCTGCTGAGCCATTTCATAAGACCTTGACTTTCATTTAAATATTATTTTAATTTTTGTTTTTTTCCTTTTTTATTATTTATTTCATTTTAATGTATATGTGTGTTTTTCCCGTAGGTTATGTTTGAGTATTGCTTGTGTTCCTGGTGCCTGAGGATGCTGGCAGAGTGTGTTTGAACCTAAGTATGGTGGCTGGAACTTAAAGCCTCATCCTCAACAATAGAAGCCAGTGCTCTTAACTGCTGATCAAACTATCAAACTCACTTTTTCTTTCCTTCTTTTTTTTGACATAGTTTCTTAAAATGTATTTCTGGCTGTCCTGGAACTCAGTCTATAGACCAAACAAGCCTCAAACTAACAGACATCTACCTGACTCTGCCTTCTGAGTGCTGGGATCAAAGGCATGGGACACCATGTCCTACTTCTGACTTGCATGTTTAAAGTGCTTACTGTACAGTGGCTCTGTGTTAGCATTGAGGATGAGCACTAGACAACAAATCAAACCTCATACTGCTTCCATCTCCCTGCGGTGACAGACAGCAAGCAAAATGAAACACACCCAGCTTAGATGGTGACCCCAGTGTCAGAAGGGCTAAAGATGCTCAGATCAGCAAGAGCCCACAATGACACCAGTGCTGTGATCCTTCAGTATTGTCATAGCCATGATCATGGGGCTCAAGAAAATTCTAGAATGGGATAAGGTAAAAGGATGAGGTAAGAATTGACCAGTACTTTATACAGAGCAGTGATGACCAGAATGTGTTTTCCTAAAGCATGCATACACACTTCCAGATCTGGATGATTCCCAAGGCTAGATGACTAAAATTGAGACATGGGCATTCTGGTATCGATCCATATGTGATGGGCCACTGGATTTAATTTGAAAATTTGAACTTGAAAATTCAATTCTACAAGGTAGTATTTTACAAATGTCTGAATTAGTTGTGAGACAGTGCAAAATAGCTGGAGAATTTTGAAGTTGTTTCAACTGTAGTGTGTGTGTGTGTGTGTGTGTGTGTGTGTGTGTGTGTGTGTGTGTGTGATATGTGTGCATATGTATTTGTGTGAGTGTGAGCATGTGTATTGTGGATGGACTTAGGTGTTGCTTCTTACCTTCTACTAAGAGACTGGATTGTAATTTCAATCTGTATAGGGAGAAGTGTCTGCATGCCATTGCTTGAAATTGAAGACCAGAGAAGAACTTTGAGAGTCTATCCTCACCTTCCAAATTTTCATGAGTTTAAACTACAAAGTTAGGTCATCAGGCTTCATGGTAAGTTGTTTTTCCAGCTGAGCCATCTAAGTTGCTCCTCTTTATTGTGTTTACCTCTGTGTGTGCCTGGAAAACTAGGCTTTGTTTTTATTGGTTCTCTTCTCTCTGTCTCCCAGCTCAGCATAGGAACACTAGGATTAGATATACAACAGCTTCCACACTCAGCTTTACATGGGTTCTGGGATTCAAATGTAGGATTCATGCTTGTGTGGAAACACTTTACCCAGTCAGCCATTTCCCCAACCTGACTTGTTTTTCCCTCTTCCTCCTCTTTCTCCTCTCCCTCCTCCTCCTCTTCCTCCTCTTCTACAGTTTTTCAAGACACAGTTTCTCTGTGTTGCCCTGGCTGTGCTGGAAATTGCTCTATAGATCAGGCTAGCCTCCAATTCACAGAGATCTTCCTGCCTCTGACTCTTGAGTACTGGGATCAAAAGTGTGCACCACCACTGCCCAGATTGTTGTGTTTAAACATTTATTTATTTATTTATTTTTATTTTTATTTTTTGTTTTTTTAATATAGTTTTTCATATGAATATTTGTGATTTATTTTATATATCAGCCATGGGTTTCCCTGTCCTCCCTCCTCCCGGCCCCTCTGCTTTTCCCACAGCCCCTTCCCCCCATTCCCTTCTCCCCAGAGCAAAGATTCAGCTCAACATGGTAGATTCAGTACAGGCAGGTCCAGTCCTCTCATTCCAGGCTGAGCAAAGTGTCCCCACATAATCCCCAGGTTCCAAGTACCCAGCTCCTGCACTAAGGTGTCTCCCAAACAGTTCAAGCTATTCAATTGTCTCACTTATCCAGAGGGCCTGACCAAGTTGGGGGCCTCCACAGCTTTCTGTTCATAATTCATGTGTTTCCAATAGTTTGGCTATTTGTCCCTGTGCTTTTTCCAATCTTGGTCACAACAATTCACACTCTTACATTCCCTCCTTTTCTAGATAATTGGACTCCTAGAGCTCCACCTGGGGCCTTGTTTTGGCACTTTGCCTGGATATATATCTGTGTGAAAGTGTCAGATATCTGGGAACTGGAATTAAAGACTATATTGAGCTCCAATGTGTGAAATAGGGATTAAATCTGGGCTTTCTGGAAAGCACCAGTTACTTAACTGCTGAGCCAAATATGCTGGCCCGGTTTATTTCTAATGTAAACCCCAGCTGATGATATCCAGCTCAGACTTAACTCTATTAGAGTCTAATTATGCCTAATGTATGAGATGAAAGAGTCAGCCAGGTCTGTTTGGCATGGGGACAGCCAGAATGGCATGAGAACATTGTGAGTTAAAAAAAAAAACCAGGACTGAGCAATGTCTAATAAAAACTGGTGGAATGTATTAAGTTTTAACCATTGAGTTGTACAGTCAGTGAAAAGGTACTATCCATTTAGTGGAATGTTGGGAATTTGTGTATAAAATATATGCTCCTTGTCTTTTTGAAGAACAATGTGTAAAATCTCTATGAGCAAACTCTATAGGATTTTTAGATGTAATTTTAGGTCAAAACCACTGAGTATCTTCAAAAACTCTTAACAGCCAAACGAATGGAAGAACATGGATTATGAACTAAAGGCTGTGTAGCTCCCAGCTGGAGAAAGCCCTCTGGATAAGTGAGACAATTGAACAGCTCAAACTGTTTGGGAGGCATCCAGGCTGTGGGACTGGGACTTGTTCTTATTTCATAAGCTGGCTGTTTGGAACCTTGGGCTTACACAGTGACATTTTGCTCAGCCAGGAAGTAGGGGACTGGACCTGTCTGTACTGAATCCACCAGGTTTACAGGTATCCCCAGGGGATTCTTGGCCCTGGAGGAGATGAGAATGGATGGGAGGGGATGGGCAGAAGGGGGAGGGGGCACGGGGGAGGACAGGGGAACCCATGGCTGATGTGAAAAATTAAAACACAAATATAATAATAATAATAATAATTCTTAAAAGTTGATATAATGGGTAGTGATTATCTATAGATCTTGTGTAACATGCTAATTCAGTCTACCAGTGGTCATCAATTTAAATCAAATAAGCTGCATATTATCTTCTGGCAGTAATTTCTCTAGGCTCCATAATAGGAAGTTGTTCATTTTTTATTTTATTAAATTTTCTATTCCTTTTACATACCAACCACAGATTCCTCTTCTCCTCCCTCCTCCATACCCCAGTCTTCCCTGGAACAGCTTACTTCCCTTATCCTCCTCCAAGGCAAAGCCTCCCATGGGGAGTCACCAGAGCCTGGTACATTCAGTTGACACAGTCTAAGCCCATTCTTCCTGCATCAAGGCTGCAAAAAGTGTCCCACCATAGGCACTAGGCTCAAAAATCCCACTCAGGAACCAGGGATGGATCCTGATCACACTGTCTTGTGGCTCACCAGCCAGTTCAAGCCTAATGACTGTCTTTAATATTGAGAAGGCCTAGTCCCATAGCATGGAGGCTTCACAACTATTGGTCCACTGTTCATGTTTTTCCTGTAGTTTGGCTGTCTGTATATATACATTTTCCCACCATGATCTCAATGTCCCTTGCTCATAGAATCTCTCCTCTTTCTCATTGATTGTACTCCTAGAGCTTGCCCTGGCCCCCAGCTGTGGATCTTAGCAATTCTTCCATCAGTCACTGGGTGAAGGCTAATTGGGGCTCCTCAGCAATTGGTCCACAGTTCATGCATTTCCACAAGTTTGGCTTTTTATCTCTGTACTTCCTCCCATCAGGACCTCGATGTCCATTGTTCATAAAAACTGTCCTTCCCATTATCATGAAGTCCATTACATCTTGGTAATAAGGAGATGCAGGTAATCATGGAGAATCATACTCCACATAAAATTCTATAATACTATTACCTTCTGGACATATACTTCATTAGGAGATGAACACTCACATTCCCACATGGAAGTACTGAGGCAATTCCAAACATTCAAATAATTCAGGGGTGCTGAAGAATTTCCCTTGAGTCCCAGGAGAGATTCCTATAGTGGGAAACCTGACTTCTGGTGAGTTATGAGGAGAGCTGGTTAGCAAGCAGGTGATATCAGTTCCCCATGACATAAGGGGGATCTCTTCCCTGGACATTCTATTGTATCCTGGAGACTTAGAATGTTTGCTGATGTCATCTGTGTTGTAGCAACACCAACTGCCATTGCAGTGCCCTTGCAGTTCAGCCATGAACATGTTGGGAAGACTCAGGAGTCTATTGGTTAGAGAGAAAGGAGAGGGAAGAGAGACCGGAGAGATTCAGACACAAGCTGGCCTTCAGCCTTCTTGTAAAATGTCAAGAAAGAGATGGTCCAGAAGATGGCATAGTAAGTTCTGGGCAGAATATTGGCATCTTCCTGAAGGACATGGGCTTGTAGTGCATCTTCCAGTAACAGGAGATAGGAATCTCTGGGAAACACCAAGACTTCTCTGATGAGTGTGGGTCAGGGCATATAGATTGCAGGGTCCACTGTGGTGTCTTGGAGAGGAAACACCTTCCCAGAGGAGCCCAGTCAGCTGGCCAGCACCTGCGGTAGTGATGGGTAGCTGTTGCCCAGGAAAGGCTGGGGCTGAGGAATGAAACTTCAAATTTCAATAAATAATTTTTCTTCTTAAAGCAGCGTGAGGCTTCTAGCTGCTATTTATAAAGAAGACCCCACAGGTGGCTTTCCTGGGTCTTCCTTTTAAATAGGAGTTGTTCCTGTCTGAAAATGCATGGAGTGAGCAATATGTGTTCTGGAGGAGTTCAATTCCAAATTCATGTGGCTCTTCCTGACACCCAACTCTTTCTAACAGATACAGTGTTTTTTTTTCTTCTCCTTTCTTTGAAGAGAACCCATTTTCTATCTCTTGGACCTTTTTTCACCATAGTTACTACCATCCATAACATAATTATTTCACTTTCAAATCTGCAATTATAGAGAGATTCCAGATTGTTTTCTGTGTATCTAGCTAATCCCCTCCTACTCAGCAGAGCAAATACTGGTATTTCATCCTATTATAGCCATCCATGACCAAAAAAGGCCACTAAAAGTCATCATGACTATGAGATCTACAGGGGACACAGGTGTGATTTTGATTATTGTCACTCCTACTTTTCACTCCCTATGTGAGCCTTTTTCTCATGAATATTAGTGAAGAGAAGGAAAAGAATTTGATGGCTATTCTTGGTTGTCAATATCACTGTATCTGGATTAACAAACAATAAAACATAAAGGGCAGAGCTGTGGTAGAAGACTAGTTATTTTGAAGTATGAAGATCTAATTCTATTTGGATCTTTGAGGGATGAGGTCACACCTTTAATTCAGATCTTTAATTCAG
>NW_023411635.1:0-21261 GCF_903995425.1 Onychomys torridus | reverse complement strand
CAGCATTGGGATGACATAAGTGAACATTATGATATCACAATCCAGCTGTTGTGAAAATGTGCTTTGTACAGGCACAACTGAATGGTATCATGTAAAAGAGGTCTTTTTAAAGGTTTTGTTTTGTTTTTAATTATCTGTGTCTGTGTGTAGGTATTGGGAGTGGCCAGTGCTCTTAACTGCTGAGCCATCTCTCCAGCTTGAGTGAGCTGTCTGTAGAAGGCAGAAGGACATGTTAGATCCTCTATAGCTGATTTACCGGTGGTTGTGAGTCTGATATGGGTGCCAGGAATATAATGAGTCATTTGGAGAGCAGTTTATGCTATTAAATTTCTGATGCACCTTTCTGATTCCCATACTTTAAAAATTAATTGATAATTAATTAATCATGTGTGTGAGTGTGTGTGTGTGTGTGTGTGTGTGTGTAAGCCTGTGTGTATATCAAGACTGCATGCAGCAGTGTGCTTATCAAGACTCACTTGTAATTTTTTAAAATAATTTTTTTATTTTATATGTATGGGTGTTTTGTCTGCATGTATGTCTGTGTATAATGTGTATGCAGTGCCTGAGAAGGGTGTGTTGGATCCCCTGGAACAGACTGGCTGTGAGTTGGCCATGTGGGTACCGGGAACTGAACTCCAGACCTCTGTAGGAGCAGCAAGCACTCTTAATTCCCTAGCCTCCTCATTTGGACTCTTTCTCACACCTTCTCACCCAAGAGGAAAACGAGCCAAATAGGCAACAGACTACCTTGAATAGGAAGATATTTCTTGATTACCAAACTGGGTTTCAAGCTATGGCCATGCTTTTCTTATTTAGGAGACATCATGGAAGGACCTGCCATATTTCTCTAGTTTTGATTCACTGGGCATCCTCTCTGGTTGCCTCTGTCATCTGCTCTTGTGAGTGCTGTCTTTTCTGGCTGAGATCTAAAGAGTATTTCCCATTTCTGAACCTCAGAGATTACTGCTTCTCTCTGCAGCTAGATGGTAAGAAAAAGCCCTGTGTTGGGCTGGGAGTTCTTCCAGAATCAGCCTCATTGTTATTTCAATAGTTATTTTCTTTAGGGATTAACACTATTTTACAAAAGGGCCTACAAATGCTTGCCAGGCCTGGGAATGTTGTGGTACGTCCAGTGGAAGAGGCCAACCAGAATCCCAAAGGCTAGGTGTTCCATCTCCAGCATTGGGAGAAAAGGTGTTTTCCAGGAATGGAAAGAATGCTAAGGACTAATTCTGAGAGCTGGAAAGGCTTTGCAGCCCTTGGGGCAGGCTGACAGTCTCACTCAGAGAAACCAGCCAAGGAGTTAGAGCACAGGGTTTTGAGAGAAGCTCACTTGGTGCTTAGCAGAAGGACTCTGAACACATTCTCCTCCACATGGGCTTTCCCCTTTGTGCTTGGGTATGAGGAGGGACCCCCCATACCAGGTCCAGCAGCAGGTAGCTTAGTGTTAGGCACAATGAAGGGGAAGCCACTTCCTCCCAGCTTCTCCTTTCTCTTCCTCCACTTTCCTCCTTCTGTTGAAATTAGTCCTCAGGGGATTGATCTGTGATGTGCTCCAGGGAGAGGCACTCTGAGGGCTGTGGGGATCCATCTGCAGGTAAAAGCTCCACAGCCCTTTGTGGTCCTCAGTTCTGTGCCCCTGTCTCCTGCCCTTGCCTATTCCACTCACTGCCTCTGGGTGGACCCACTTTTCTTTTGCCAGATTTTTTGTTCTCTGTCCGCTCATCCACTTTCTGTCTATATCCTCAGCCCCCTTCCTGAAGGAAGCTGCTTTGCCCCCAACGTTTTGTCCTAGCTCCTTCCTGGGTGAGCGGAGCAGACTTGTCTGAGAAATCTTGCAACAGCAAAAGATCTGCAAGTGTGCCTCATCTTCTCAGGATTTTCTTCCTCTTCTGGAGGTTTTTTTGTGGTTGGGAGTCAGCAGCAGCTGAGGTTCTCAGGCTTTTCCTCAACATCCTCCTCAGCATTGTCCTCAGCATCCTCCTCATCTGCCTCTTCAGCATCCTCCTCAGCATCCTCTTCAGTATCCTCCTCCTCATACTCCTCATCCTCCTCATCAATCTGATCTGCTCTCAAGGACGACACTTCATCCTTACTGCTGCAAAGGTTTCTGGCATGCTACCCCTCTCTAGCCCCTCTTTCTTTCTAGTCTGACTTTGGGGACATGGAAGCTGACAATGGTACAGAAATAACAGAGTTCGTTTTATTGGGGTTCTCTGGTTCTGGCTTTCTTCAGGGCCATCTGTTTTGGGGTGTGTTGTGTATCTATATGGTTACCTTGCTGGGCAACTCTCTGATCATCTTCCTCACACTGGCCGATTCTGCCCTCCACTCCCCCATGTACTTCTTCCTGGGTCACTTCTCTGTGGTGGAGATCCTCTACAGCACTACCATTGTGCCTAGGATGTTGGCTGACCTCAGGTCTTCCTGCCCCACCATTCCCCGGGCCAGCTGCTTCACTCAGATGTACTTCTTTGCTCTTTTTGGCGTTACCGAATGCTGTTTGCTTGCTGCCATGGCTTACGACCGATATGCTGCCATCTGCTGTCCTCTGCATTATACCACCCTGATGAACCAGGGAACATGTGCCAGCATGGTGGGGGCCTCCTACTGTGCAGGCATCATCACTGGCACCACCCACTCTATCTTCATCTTCACTTTGCCTTTCCGTGGTGCCAACACCATCCATCACTTCCTGTGTGACATCCTGCCTGTGCTGAGACTGGCCAGTGCAAGCACTTTCTGGGGTGAAGTGGGAAATCTCTTCATCACGGTAGCTTTTATCTTCACGCCCTTCTCGTTGATTGTGGCCTCTTATGCCTGTATCATTGCCACTGTTCTTGGTGTTGCAACATCAGAGGGACGTCAAAAGATCTTTTCTACCTGCTCCTCCCACTTGTTTGTGGTCATACTCTTTTATGGGACAGCGACTGCTGCTTACATGAGGCCCCAGGCAGATTCCCTTGGGGACACAGACCAGATTCTTTCCATCTTCTACACGGTTGTCACCCCCATGTGCAACCCTTTTGTTTACACTCTGAGGAATAAGGAGGTCATAGGGGCCATGAAGCGGCTCATGAAGAGATACCTTGGGGGTCCTTGACCGTACTCCACCTTCCTCCCAAGATCTTGGATCTAAGGGCCTGATCCCTGGACATTCTCAAGGAAAAAGAGAAGCTGAGACCACAGGGCACAGTCTGTTGTGCATTGGTGTGTTCCACCCACCATGGGCATCCAAGACACAGGTGTATTGTTCAGAGCTCCACTGCTGGGACCTGGTGTTAAGTCTTTCCCTGGGCTTCACGAAAAGAACAGAGCTGAGGACTGGAATGCAGGTCAAGGTGAAGGCAGATGAGATAACCTTGTGTGATGATGTGATTCCTGGTCCTGGCTGAGGTTTAGTGCCTTCCTGGGGTTATGTTCTTGAGACATCCATCTTCCTGCTTCTCCCAGTGAGTCCTTATTGTAAGCCTTTTTCTCTCACCTCATTCCCACATGCCAGTAAGGGTTAGGGACAGGGACTGGCTGGTTTGCAAGTTCAGCTCCTGAGTCTTACTTGGTATTGCTGTAACCTCGGTCTATTTAATCATGTGTCGCTTGACTGATCCCTATCTCCTTGGACCCCTTAAGATGTTGGTATTCTCAGCTTATCTTTCTTTCCAGCTTTCTTGAAAGAAATGCCTTTCATTCCCTCCTTAGATCTCAGTTAGAGGACACAAACTGCCTTCCCACTCTGTTCTGAAGTTTGATGTGGCCTTCAATTATTGAAATGACACAGGTTTCTTTTTTTACCTAGTTTTTAATTTTGTATGTTTTGCCTTGGGTGTTGGGTTCCTTGCTACTGGAATTACAGACAGTTGTCAGCCACTATGCTAATGCTGGCAATTGCACTGGGGTTCTATTCAAGAGCAGTCAGTGCTCTGAACCACTGAGCCATCTCTCGTGCCCCTTTACGTTCTTTTTAAAACTTACTTTTACTGTATGTGTACCCCCAACTCCCCTTTTTTTTCAACAAACTGTTCACTATTTTCACGTTGTGTCCACTTTGGTTGTTGATTGGAGTTATTTGGAAAATGTTCCTTTTCTTGGAAAGTCAGCTCTTGATTGTTCTAGAACCCTCCTCAGCTATTAGTCGCAAGTGGGAGAAGTAGACAGGGAAAACATGCCCAAGGTATAAACGAGGGCCTAGAAACAGAGTTGAGTTTCTTTCCCAGTTTGCAAAACATAACTCTGTTAGTTGTAATAAATTTGCGTACAGAAGAAAATATATCTATCAGCAAAATGTTAATAATGTTTTTGGGAAATCACTGCTGCCTGCTTTCGCTCAGTATTTGTGTACATGCTTGTTTATAAAAATTAAAAATAAGATTATATTGTCTAAACTGTGTTTTAACAGTTTCTACTCTGTAGAAGACATTTGAACATTGTGCCATGGCCCCTAGAGAGTTCCTTCAATGTCTCTGTCATATCCCACAGTGTGGATTCTGTAATCTTAAGAAATGTCCTGTCACTGCAGTCAAGTTTTATCATGGACATTAAGATAAACATACTCACACATACCTGTTTATTTACCCATACTTTCTCTAGTACAACTGGCTGAAACAGGATGTCCAAGTAAGTGTTTTTGAAATACCTTGCCCAATTTCCTACTACAAGTATTTTTCTTGTGTTTTATTGCCCAGTTAAGTGCCTTTTCCTACAAGTTTCAGGGCAGGGATGTTGTCTAAGGGTCATGAGGGAGTTGAGGTTAGATGACCAAGGGAAAGCAAGGGTGAAGAGAATATAGATAGATAATTTGAAAATTTCTGGAGATGGAAAGAATAAGATAAATGTGAGTCCCTTGTCCTTAGATGACCAAGGACAAGGTGAAACTATGCATTGGAAATACACCAAGATGCATCCAAATGTAACCCAAGGGATTGCATTCAGGCAGAGTCAGTGTCTGAACATAAGAACGCAGGCTTAAGGTGAGGGTTTCAGATGTTGGAGCCGTGAGCCCCTGGACTTCCTGAGGGCTCGCTCACCTCTCTGTGGTGATTGTTGGCTTCTGTTCCCTTGTTCATAGGTACACTTCTGTCTGTTATCTGCTGTTGATCCCATTCAAGTATCTAAGCTGAACACACAGCAATGCATATGTGCACATTCTCAACTTTCCAGCATCTATTATTCTGAAATCCATGGTCCTAAGAAGGTATAACTGGATATGAAACACTTCTCACCCTTAGTACAAGAATTTTCAATATTGTCAGTTTTTGTTGTTGTTTTGGGACAGGGTGTCACTATGTTCCTTGGCTGGCCTGGAACTTGCTAAGGAGGTCAGGCTGGCCGTGTACTTACAGAGACTCACCTGCCTCTGCCTCTTAAGTGCTGGGATGGGATGTGCTATATGTCTGGACAGTTAGGTAATTTTCAAGCTGAAAACCTAATGTAAAAATTATGTTCACAGATGCAAGCAGTGTTTGGGAACTATTACATAAATCAGTATTTAAACACTTTTCTAGTGGCATATTTCCCTTATAATTTTGTAGTACCAAATGCAATGAAGTTCTCTATGTAGATCGTTTTTCAAGTATGACAAATACACTTTGTTTTTCCTGGATGTACAATCCAAATGTTACCCACAGTATGAAAAGACTGGAGGCAGTGCCAGGAGCTGCTTCACCTGAAAGCATTCTAGGAACACCTCATACTCACCAACGATCCATGTGCCACACTCATTTCACATTTTTATAATTACTCACGTCATATAATTCAGCTGGTTTGATTCTTTTTTTCCTAGGCATTTATGCTCTCTGTCTGAAAATTCCTATTTTTATGGATTAAAATAAGCTTTAACATTTCTAAAAAAAATTATCTGTTTTTAAATTAGTTTTTAAATTAGCTAACAAAAAAGAACGGGTTTCATGATACAGTTTTCACAAACATGTCATTGTACTTTGCTCACATTGTCCACAAGCTCATACTTTATACCACAAGTAACTTGACGTTATTCAGGCTCAGCTCACATTCCACGTGTTCAGAAGGATCTTTTTGAACATCCATCAAGTAGAACCATATGGTGGCCACTCTAATATACTCACGGTATATACCAACTTCAGAACAATAACATTTGCTCTTTTGCTTGAGTGTGTATTTGTCTCAGGCCTTTTTGCTCGAGGGTATAGTCTGCAAAGGCAGAGGCTTTGCTTTGCTTAGAGTTATGGCTTTAAGGCTTAGAAGGGACTGGCACACAGCTTAGAGGAGCTGTTCTGACACACAACACAGACTATTCCTTCAGTCTACTCAAAGGGAGAGGGGAAAAGAACCATGCTTGTGTTTCTCTTTCTGGAGTCTAGACAGCTGAAGATTAAACTTCCTAAACTCCCCCAGAGCTCCTGTTCCACTCCTAGACTCACTTCAACCAAGGCGACTCGCCTCCTGAAGACATGGAAGACAGAAGACTTGAGGCAGAGGCTTTACCTGCTTTACCCATTCCCTCTGACAACTTAGGTTGTGTTTTTAATGAGAGAAGGGGTCTCAGCTCCACGGGGGTCAAAAGGCATAGCCTGGGGCATCCATCCTGCTTGGCAAGGGTAAAGGTGGATGTTAGGTGATGCTGGAGGCAGCAGCTGTACCAGTGGTTTCATCTTGACAGATTCTTTGCCAGGCCTTATCAAGGGTGGTGCTCCAACACTCCTCCCCAAAAGCTTATGGATGATATATCAGGTCTCAGCTCACATTCCACCTCTTCAGAAGGACCTTCATCTGAAGGTCTGGCATGCCAGCTTAGAAGAGGCATTATGGTTGATATTATCGGCTTTACAGGTTCTGGAGTTACCTAGGAGACAAGCCGCTGGGATACCTGTGAAGGATTATCTCAATTAGGTGAATTGAGGTAGAAGAGCCACTCTAAAAGTGGGCATCACAATTCCTTTGGCTCAGGTTCTGGACTGCAAGAAAAAGAGAATGGGAGCTGCCTATGAGCATTCACTGTTTCCTGCTTCCAGACTGTGATGCAAGGGATCAGAGATCAATTGCTTCGAGATCTTGACACCTGGACAACTCACCACAATTGACAGATCTTTTGAACTGTGAACTAAAAGAAACCCTTTCTCCTTTACGTTACTTTTGCCAGGGCATTTTATCACACAACAGGAAACATAACAAATACAGAAATTTGGTACCAATAAGTGGAGGTACTGCTGGGAAAAACCTGACCATACAGTTCTTGAGCTCTTGGAACTGGTTTGTTGGAAGAATACAGAGGATTTGGGCATTGAGCTATGAAATCCCTTGATTGACAGAAGAAGAGCTCAATGAGCCATTCTGCTGGGAGACCCAGCTCATGAGGTTTCACAGGGGAACACGGACTCTGTTAGTTTCTATCACTTTGGTAAAGACTGTGACCAAAAGCAACTCTGGAGGCAAAGGGTTCATTTATTTCATGTTATGGATTACAGTTCACCATGAAGGGAAGTTTAGGTAGAAATCAAGGCAGGGACCTGGAGGCAAAAAGCAAAGCAGAACCACGAGGGAACATTGCCGACTGACTTTGTGTCTATGGTTTGCTCAGCTGGTGTTCTCATAGAACCCTGGATCACCTGCCCAGGGTGGCACCACCCCCATTTATCTTGGGCATCCCATAAATCAACAATCAGTAAAATGCCCCCATAGATTTGCCTATAGACAATCTGATGTAGGGATCTTCCCAACTGAGGTTTCTTCTTCCAGATGACTACACAGCTTGTTTCATTTTGAAACAACAACAGTAACAACAACAACAACAACATAAACAACAACAACAACAACAACAGAAAAAACATCCAGTGCATACTCTATGGGAAGTGGGCTGGGTCCATGAATACAATCATACAGGAAAGAATCCACCTTCATTCTGCCAGTGTCCTGAGAACTGGAGTGAGGACTGAATTGAAAGTTGATGGATTAATCTGTTTGGTGGAGGAAATTTCAAGACAGGAGAGCATCCAGGCCATGGCAGGACCACTGTTAACAATTAGAGAGAGAGAGAGAGAGAGAAAGAGAGTGAGAGAGAGAGAGAGCAAAAAGTGAAGCAGAAGGTTATTAGAATGCTCTCAGATGTCTATCATTCCTCTAGATGGTTCCTTGGAAGGTGGGGTACAGATTCTGGTCCCATCAGTGAGCTATCCTTCCTGAAGTCAGGTCATAGGTGCCCATCACACCTCAGGGTGGTCCTACAGGAATCCATTTGTAAATGTTGGGCCCCTCCTCCAGGCAGTCCTCCAGCATGGTGCTTGGAATCCTTGTCTCTGTTCCCCTGCTGACTTTGGCTCTGACCAGGTTTCCAGTTCAATGAATTCTGTGTGATTCAGTGATTCTGACTCAGTTTCTCTCCCCTATTTAGAGGTTTTTCTGTTGACGTGTTTCTGCCTGTAGTCTTGTGACACTGAGTTTTCCAGGAGTATGACACATGGATCTGTGATGACAGAGCACCTGGCTGCTGCTCCTGTGAGGGAAGAGGTTTTTCCAGCATCAATTTTCTTTTTGCCGCTACCCTGCACAAGTCTCCCTGCTGTATATTTTCTCTTTAAATTGTGTGTGACTTAGAGTACTATACTGATTTTCTGAGGCTCTCTATCTTCATCATGGCTGCAGCCACCCTTTCTCATTGGGAGAGCTAACTCCTCATAGCTGCCAATCCCTCTGAGCCAAACTTGATCGCCCTGCCCTGTTTACTTTGTAAAATTTCCTGTGATACTAAACTGCAGATTATAAACTGCTCCCCACTACTTTTTATAGCTGTTATCCAGCTTTCCTTTGCTTATTCTTTGGGGATTCTAGCAGATCATACCTGCCTATTATCTTTGCCACCTTCCCTGATATATCATGATGGCATTACTGGAACATTGTGGTGCAGCGATGGAGCATTCAGTTGAGACTAATGTAATGTCACAGTAGAGCATTGACATGGTATCTGGAACTTCATCATGGCAGAAAAGCAGCATCACAAAGGCAATATTGGGCCTTGTGGTTTCACAGGGAAGATTTGATGGCACAATGCAGCAATGTTGAAGTAAAACTGAACAACGTGATGTCTTAGTGCAACATTGTGATATGATGGTGGAGATGTGAAGCCAAAATGTCCTACTGTGATGGCAAAGTTGACGATTGTTATGAAAAAGTGGAGCATTAAGCTATGATAATGGTTCTGAGATGTCACAATGCACGTTTGTAGTGGCATAATTGAGCACTTTCATATAAATATGAAGTAATGTGATGGCTCAATGAAAAATTGTGATGTCAATGTGGAACATCAATATGACATGATAGAGTGTGATATGACAAGGCAGCTTCATGTTGTCACAGTTGAGTATTGTGATGTCATAATGGAGGAGTCTGTGATGACAGAATGGAGAATTTTGATGGTACAATATAACATTTGATGGCCAGTCTGATGATTTCACTGTCACAATGGAGCACTGTAATGTTAGAGTGGAGCTGTGATGTCAGAATGCACCATGTGACGGCATAAATGAGTTCTGCCATATAAAGTGGAGAGTTATAATGTCACAATGGTCATTGTGACATAGCAGTAGAACCAGTGACATCACAGTGCAGCTCTATGGTGCTACATGGAGCACTGTTAGATGACAAAGGAGCTGTGATATCACAGTGAGCATTGTTATGTAAACGGCGGATTGTGGTGGCACAATGAAGGACTGTGAGGGCAGAATGTAGCATTGTGATGTTCACATTAGCTCTTTGAATCCGCAATGCACAACTGGGTTAATGAAATATTTTTTGATGACACCATAGAGCACTGTGATGATAAAAGTGAACATTGTGATACTATAGTTGAGCTGTGATATTAAAATGTACCTCTAGTGTCATGATTGATCATTATTATATAAAATGGAATATTTCTAGAGATAGATTATAGTTGAAGCTTCACCAGTCCCACGAGGCCCCCACAGTCCTGTGGCCTGCTTATAAAATAATCACTCAGAGGCTTAATATTATTTATAACTGCTTGGCCATTAGCTCAGGCTTAGTACTGACTACCTCTTTCATTTAAATTAATCCATATTCTTATCTATGTTTAGCCACGTGGTTTGGTACTTTTTCTCAGTTCTGCCTTGTCATCTTGCTTCCTTTGTGTCTGGCTGCTGACTCCTGACTCAGCCCTTCTCTTCCCTGAATTCTCTTTGTCTGAAAACCCCGCCTATACTTCCTGCCTGGCTACCGCCCAATCATTGTTTTATTTATCAACCTATCAGAGTAACACATATATTCACAGCATATAGAATGACATTCCACAGCAATTGAGTTTAGTTTTAATTATGTATATGTGTGTGTGTCTGTGTCAGCATAGGAGTGCAGTTACCTGTAGAGGGTCCCTTAGAGCTGGAGTTATAAGCAGTTTTAAATTATTTGATGTGGGTCCTGGGATCCACATTCAGTACCATGACATAGTGTATTACAGTGTTGTTACAGTCAAGTTGCAATATCAGAATGCACCATTGTGGTGTCCCAATGGGTCACTGCTATACAAAAATGGGAGCATTTTTGATGGAAGAGTGGCACACTGTGAGGACACACAGCTGAGCCATCTCAATGGCCCTTATTTTATAGTCTTAATATTAACTTATTGTTTTGACATACAATCATACATACCATGGGATACAGTATGGCATTTCAGGACCCATGTTTAATGCCCAAAGACCATATTAAGGTAACTGACATTCAGTAACCTCAAACATCTATCATTTAATTCTTAGGAGACTTTTTGTTACTGACTCCATCTACCTATACAACACAGTTTTTTTTTTTTTTCAGACTTATTATTTTGCCCTAGGCCAGTCTAGGTGATTCAATTAGTTGATGAATAATACTTTACAAGAAGTTCTTCTGATGGTTTACATTCCTGTAGTTTAGTGATTGATTTATGATTTTGTTTATTTGAGTCTTTTACTTGTTATTCTAGTTAAAGATGATCGATTTGTTTGTCTTTGTTTATCTTACCTTCCTTCTTATCTTACTATTCTTACTATCTGACTTTTGCTGGTCTTGCCTTCCCTGCCATGATAGACTGTGGTGTCTTGAACTGCAAGCTGAGATAGACCTTGCCATCTTCACGTGGCCGATTGCTGCTCAGGGAAGTAACACAACCCCAGTGTTGATTCCCACGGTGGCTGCATCAGCTTGCAGCCTCATCCGCAGCTCAGGATTCTTCCTTCCTGACAACTTTGACAGAATCTATCATCCTTCATTTTCTTGATGATAGCCATCCTGACTAAGGTGAGGTGGAATTTCAAAGCAATTTCAATTTGTATTTCCTTGATGGCTAAAGATGTTGGACATTTTCCAAGTACCCCTTGGCCATTTGTATTTTTTCTTTTGATAACTGTATCTCTATTAGTTCATTTATTGATTGGATAATTTTTTTGTATTTGGTTTTTGATACTCTTTATATATCTTAGATATCAATATTCCATGTGATATATAGTTGGCCATTTTACATAGGGGACTTGTGATAATTTCCTTTGTTGTGTTACTTTAATCTATTGCCCTCTCTCAATTCTTGGGATAATTCTCTATGCTATTGGAGCCCTTGTTAGAGTACTTGCCCATGCTTATATGTTGAAGTATTTTACCTATGTTCTTCCTAGCAGTTTCCAAGTTTTAGGTTGTACATTAAAGTCTCTGACCCCCTTTGGATTGATTTTAGTGTAGGGCAAAGAGATAGGCAGTGTTTGACATCTTCTCAAAAGTGAAACAGTCTGCATTTGAGGGCAATGCTTGCTTAGGTGATTCTTTGAGCAGTGATTCAATCACAGGAGAACGTTAAGTTGTTTTACCTTTTTATTTAAAGTATTTTATAATTACTATCTTTCAAAACTGTAGAGCAAGGTGTGTGTAATAGTGCAAGAACGTGATGTCCCACTAGAGGGAGCCACGCACCCACTTGCTTGTATCTAGACTCTGGATGTCATGCCTTGAGAATCTGAGCTCTTCTTACACACACATGTGGTAAGCCTCGGAGCTTGGCCCTTCTTTGTAGTTCCATGTGGACTCTGCACTGGAGCTGCTGTCACAGTGTAAGAGTTTTGAGTGGATTTACTAGGTCCCTGTGCAAACTGAGACCACAGAGTGTCACAAAGAGCACTGTGTTAACCCTGCTCACCAACTGTGTTGCTGGGTTTGGGACAAAGGAAAAGATGTTGCAAAGGGAGTGAGAATGAGAAACAGACACAGAGATGGAGAGAGGGAGGGAGACAGAGGCAGATAGGGCAGCTCTGGGCACCCCTCCTGTGGAGCATCTCCTTCATTTCACAGGGTTTTATAGTCCCTGTGAAAGTTGTCCAGGAATTCCCACCAGAGGCTCTGGAAGTGCTCAGTGATTTTCAAGTTTTATTTCATACAGAAAAGTGCAGAACATGAAATGGAACAAAGGGAGCAGTGACCTCAGGACAAGATCCCACACTGCTACCTTTCCAACTTGTGAAAAGGAATTAACGAAAAGCTTAGAGAAAGGTGTGGTGGTGCATGCCTTTAATCCCAGCACTCCAGAGGAAGAGACTGGTAGATCTCTGAGTTTGAGGCTAGCCTGGTCTAGAGAGCCTGTTCCAGGACAGCCAAGCTTAGGCAGTGAAGGAAACCACTGAAAACAGAAAGTTGGTGAAGATGTAGTTGAACAAGGGGGCCATGTTCTAGCCCAGTATGCATCAGAACTTGGCAGCTTTGACCACACAGTCTGGCTTTAAGGATAGAAGAAAGGGCCTATGGGATTTGCCTCCTCAGCTAAGGAAAGTTGATGATGCCAGGCATGTGTCATGGTGCCCTGAATGTAGAGGCCACAGTGTGAAGCTGTAAAGCTGAAGCCTGGATTGCCTTGGAGACCCCAAGATGTTAGAGATGCCAGAGCCATGGGACACCTGCTGAGGAAAGCTGCTAACAGGAAGTGGAACCAGCCCAAGAGAAAGAAGTTTCAGTCAACCAAGGTGAAAGGAGTTGGAAATCTGCAGAGTGTTTTGACATCAGCCATGGAGATTCAGCATTTGGTGTTTGCCCAGCTGTTTTTTGGCTTTTCTTAGTCCAGTATTTTCTCACTGTGCATCCTTCCTTACATTTTGGAATGGTAGTATATATCCTGTGCCATTATGTGTTGGAAGTATTTGATTTTGAATTTATTTGGTATTACAGTTAAGAAATTGCATGCATCTCAGAAGAGACTTTGAACTTTGGATTTTTAATCATTGTTAAGACTATGATAGACTATAGGACTATCTTAGTTTGGGTTTTTATTGCAGTAAAATGACGCCATGACCACTGCAACTCTTATAATGGGAACACTTAATTGAAGGGGCTCACTTACAGTTTCAGAGGTTCAGTCCATATCATCAAGATGGGGAACATGGTGGTGTGCAGGCAGACATGGGGCTGGAGCTGAGACTGCTACATCTTGAAGGCAACAGGAAGTTGACTGACAGTCACATTGAGGAAAGCTTGAGCCAATGAGACTCAAAGCTTGTCCTCACAATGACACACTTCCTCCACCAAGGCCACAGCTCCTAATAGTGCTACTTTGGGGACCATTTTCTATGGAAGATGTTCTCTTCTCTTATTTTATTTTAATTTTATGTGCATTGGTATTTTGCCTGTATGTATGTCTGTGTGATGGTGTCGGATCCCCTGGACCAGGACCTGGAGTTACAGACAGTTGTGAGCTGCCATGTGGATGCTGGGAATTGAACCCTGGTCCTCTGGAAAAACAGCCAGTGCTCTTATCCACTGAGCCATCTCTCCAGCCCTGAAGACCATTTTCTCTCCAACTACCACAGAGACTTTTGATGTTGGACTGACCGCATTTTTGTATTAGGATATGGCTTCAAGCCTTTGGGAGCCAGGGAATTGAAGGTAGTGGTTTGAAAGACAATGACCCCCAAAGGGAGTGACACTATGAGGAGGTGAGGCTTTGTTGGAGTGGGTGTGGCCTTGTTGGAGGAAGTGTGTCTCTGTGGGGGCACCTTTGTGGACTTATGTATACTCAAGCCACACCCAATGTCTCAGTTCACTTCCTGTTGCCTGTGCAAGATGTAGAACTCTCAGGTCTGTCTTCAGCACCATGCCTGTATGCACTTAGCCATACTCCCAGCTGCCATGATCTCTGCCATGATGACAGTGCACTGAACATCTGGATCTGTGTGCTGCCACCTCAATTAAAGGTATTCTTCTGTGAGAATTGCCATGGCCACTTCACAGCAATTGACACCTTAAGACAGTATGGGTGCATGAATATGAAAATATTTTTATGAAACCTAGTAACATATAAAGTGAATATTTTAAGAAGGGTGTTTGATCCATTATTTCCTCAGAATGAACAAGAAGGAGTTCCTGGCGTGGTACAGTACTCACTCAGTGATTTAGAAACTATGCTTTTGGGTCACCTGCTTAGAGAAGCTCTGATTTGTAGGTTTTTCCTTCTGTATAATGATTTACTATCTGTGAGGCACCATCGAGATTCACCAGTTCAGAGACATCAGTTCTCAAGTGTCTGACAAGCTCCTAAAGGGGAGCAGAGAGTTCAAAACCCTTAATGACCTGTATATTTTCAAGAATAGAGTTCAGACTTGCAGAGAATGGGGAAGTAGTTCTTCAGACTCTACAGGAAGAATATTAAGATCATATTCCCATGGAAATTTGTGTTTGAGTCACCCTCCATTTCTCTTTGGCCTCCTCCAGCATTCTGCAAGAGCGATCATTTTAAAAACAGTTATCAATGATCACAAAATGTCTCTGTATATGAGTAATTGCTGTATTAGGGTGAAACCCCTTATAATCTAGTTGGAGACATACAGGATTTAGTTAAGGAGGAATGATCCTACATAGTGAAAATATTTTAGACTGGATGGCTTGTACTAGCAGTAGTCAGAAGTATGCTCTTGGGGTTAGGTTTAATTAGGAGTCCACTATGGAAAACTAGGTAGGCTAGAATTTACTTGAGAGCATTTTCTCAAAGTGTGGGTCTCACTTTCAAGTAAGGACTGAGGTTGCTCTTAGAACTCAGCAAAAGTGATGTTCCATGTTTAGTGATACGGCAATTCCTCAATTTCAATGAAAGATGATAAAGAAATGAACAAAGGGATCGAGTAATGTCAGAGTGATATAATGGATACATAAGAGCATGAGATTCACTAAAATATTTGCCCCTTATGAGGCCCTACATCTACCCAGGATATGAGATTGAAGCTTTTCAGAAGGCACCAGAACCACCAAGATTCAGTGATGGAGGAGTTGTCATGGAGACCTTGGGAACTGACCTACTAGATGCCAGGTGACGTCTGTGTATAGAGGAACTCAGGCTCCATGACTACAATGATTAGCAAGGTCAATCAAAGAGGCACCCAAGGGTCCTTGAATGTTCAGTATTGAAGATATAAGATATAGTAGAACATGGCAGAGCATCCTTAATACTCATTCTAATCTCTCTATAAATTTTCATGCATACCTTTTCTTCGCTGTCTCTCAGCAGATTTCTATTCCTGCTAAGATTGCCTAAGAGTTCTTTTTTCTGAGTCTTTCTTTAGAAAGAGTCCAGAAAATGGCCAGGCAGTGGTGGCACATGGCCTTTAGTCCCAGCACTCAGAAGACAGAGCCAGGTGGGTCTCTGTGAGTTTGGGGCCAGCCTGGTCTACAGAGCGAGATCCAGGACAGGCACCAAAACTACACAGAGAAACCCTGTCTCGAAAAAAATCAAAACAAAGCAAAACAACAAAAACCAAACTTCCCCCCCCAAAACAACACCCCCCCCCCGAATCCAGATAATTCCATCACAAGTGTTTTTATTTCGTTATCAGAAAACAGTCAGGAATGTTCTTGGGTGTACTCATGAAACACAATGCTGTATAATAGGAAATGACTGTCCCAGATTTCTGTATCTTAAAAGAGATGTGTTTAAAAAATTGTTATTTGTGTGTATGTGTTGTCTATACTTGTGTGGGAGGGTGTGTGTTTTTTGAGTGTGTGTGTGTGTGTGTGTGTGTGTGTGTGTGTGTGTGTGTGTGTTCTTGTCAATCTTGAGGGTGTGGAGGCCAAATGTTGATATCTGGTGTTTTTCCTCAATGGCTTATCACCTTATTGTTTGAGACAGGATTTCTCACCGAACTTGTTGCTTACCTTTTAGGCCAATGACCAGTGAATATCTGGAATCAGCTTGTCTTTGACCCTTTCTTGAATGTTAGGGTAACTGGTGTAAGCCATCATGCCCAGCTAGTACAGAAGTGCTGGAAATCTGAACACAAGTTCAGATTTTCAAAGCCAACACTTTATCTACTGAGCCATCTCCTTAGATTGAGAGGCAATCTTTTTTAAATATTTAAGTTTTTTGTTTTTTGTTTTTTTGGAGAGAGGGTTTCTCCATGTAGTTTTGGTGCCTGTCCAGGATTTCTCTCTGTAGACCGGCCTGACCTTGAACTCACAGAGATCCTACTGGCTCTGTCTCCCAAGAGCTGCGATTAAAGGCGTGCACCATCACCGCCAGGCTCAGAGAGGCCAATCCAAAGAATTGTCAGAGTAAGAAACTCTAAATGGAATTGTTTAAAGCCCAAAGAAAAGTGATCTAGAAAGAATTTTCTGAAAGCATAGTAATCTCTTCTGAGAAAGAGGCAGCAATTTCTGACACAGCATATTTGCATTTTTGATGACTATCAATTGAGGAGTTAAAAAGAGATGATGATGAGATTAATACAGGTGTAGTCATTAGGCTGATCCTCCAATTTAGGACAAGCAATAGACTTTTAACTAGTTGTATTCCGTGTATCAGTCTACCAAGATAATTTTTCTGCCTCTTTCATTCTTTAAAGCTACATAGTAGAACATTCTTGAACTAGCTTGAAGCAGACTATGGACACCAGCTCACTCAAAGATTCCCTGAAAAATCACTTCAACAAAGAGGAGGCATAGCCTGAATGTCACCCAACACTTCCATTTATCGTGAGGCCACTAAAATGAATAAAGATGCACTATTTGTCTGACCACATCATTGAAAGCTTGTTTTACTTGCTTATTCCTTAGAGTGTAAATGAGCGGGTTCAGTAAAGGGGCAACTGAGGCACTGGGCACAGCCACACCCTTATCGACGGCAACTCCTTCTGTTGCTGAAGGCTTTATGTACATGAAGATGCAGCTTCCATAAGAGAGGGAGATGACAACCATGTGGGAGGAACATGTGGAAAAGGCCTTCTTCCTCTGCTGTGCAGAAGGGATCTTCAGAATGGTCCTGATGATGCAAGTGTAGGAGAGAATCACCAGCACCAGGGTCACTATCAAGGTCACAGCTGCTAAGAGAAAGTCAAAGAGCTCCAGCAGCCTTGTGTCCGAACAAGCTATTTCTATGAGGGGCCCATAGTCACAGCAATAATGATTGAGCACATTGGATGCACAGAAGTCCAGCTGACTGGTCATGATGATTGGGAGTAAGATGATTAGGAAGCCACTGAGCCAAGAGCAGAGGACCAGCAGGGTGCAGACCCTGTTGCTCATGATGGTGGTGTAGTGCAGGGGTTTGCAGATGGCCACATAGCGGTCATAGGACATGGCAGTCAGAAGGCAGAATTCAGTGGCTCCAAAGAAGATGGCAAAGAAGTACTGAGTGAAGCAGCCAGCAAAGCTGATGGTCTTAATTCCTGTAGAGATGCTGAAGAGCACTCGAAGAGTAAAAGTGGAAGTGAAGGAGATTTCTAGGAAGGAGAAGTTCCTGAGGAAGAAGTACATGGGTGTGTGGAGGTGGGAATCCAGCAGTGTGAGGATGATGATGGTGAGATTTCCCATAATACTGAGAATGTATGTGAGCAGGAGAAATAGGAAAACACAGATTTGAAGCTCTGGTGCATCTGTGAGTCCCAGCAGGATGAATTCAGTGAAAGTCTGATTTTTCATCACCCACTTTGATACCCTGTGAAGCTGAGAAAGAGAGAGATGGGTGATGAAGATGAACAGAGGTTAGCAGGATGGAGAGGAAGTCTCAGAGTTTTCCTGAAAGTTGATTTTGGGAAATCCATCTGGATCCAAACACCATGGTCTGCTGGTTTGAAACTTGCCCTTCACAAATCTCTCCTAAAATGTGCATCTTATGGTTTGGTTGAGAGCAGTGCCATGGGCACCTGGACTTTCCTGGGTGCAATCTTCTTCAATTTCCTTTTTATTCGTTATTCTTACTTCAAATCTCAGAGGATGTAGCAGCACCTCCCATCCTTTCCCAGCCTTAGTGTCTTTATGATCCACTCTATCGTTGCCATCTCCAACACATTCGCCACCTGCTTTACTCTGTACATTGTATTCTGCTTAATCTCTGCTCTCAATCCACAGCACAGAGCAGGTTGTGGCCCCTCTGTTTCTCCATCTCCCTGTCTCTCTCTCTCATCACCCCCTTCTTTATGTGTTTTAGGTTTTGTGTCTAGGACAGAGCTAAAAAATAAGCAAAACCCTTCAAATACTGAATTCTGTATGAATCTCTTCCTTCCTTCCTCCCTCCTTCCCTCCCTCCCTCCCTTCCTCCCTCTCTCCCTCCTCACAGTCTTTCTCTCTTTCCCCCTTTTTTTTTTGTTTTACTGTAATGGGATTGTTATTGCAGATTTTCAATATTTTTAGGAAGGGTTTCCTGAGCTCTCCCATATGTTCTTTCAGTTTTTAACTCTGTTATAGGAGACTTTGGAAAGGTTTTCTTGTGGTAGTTGGGTTTCTGGAACACTTTCTGTTCATTAGTATTCTGCTTTTGGAGAATTTCTCTGCTTTATCTTTCAAAGCTTCATGTTCATATCTACTCAGATATGAATGGATTCAGAATCTAATGGATTCAGCATCTAATAGATTCAGATCAAGCACACATGGGTCATTGTGCCAAATTTTCATTTCATTCTTCTATTAATAAAATATTGTAAACAATAAAATTATATGAGTAGGCAAATGACAAAATTATTATTGTTTGGTATGGTTGAAATAATATGGGGAATTTATATTTTATGGCTTAGATAATGACTATATATATCATTAAAATAGCAAGCTGTTCCCCCCACACTGTGTGACTCTATCCTTTGTGTGCACAGACTAGCATTTGGAAAAAATCCCAGTGGCCAGGAGTGGTCCTTTTTTGTAAAGGATGGAAGACTTTTCTGTTTTACTTTCATGGTTACCTTGACTATTAAAATATTTCAAAACAGGTCAAAATGTGTTCTTTAATACAAAAAGTTGCAGAAAGGGTAGTAGAAGACATTCTTATTCAGATGTCATCCCCAAGGAAGGGTGCAGATACTCACTTTCTTACACAGGAAAGGTACTTAGGGATTTGCCTCTGGTGTTTAGGTAGGGTGAGTCAGAATGGAGAGTTGGGTGAGGATGGATGCCTGGAATAGTAACTAATACTAAACTTAGTTTTTTTTTTGAGACAGGGTTACTCTGTGTAGCTTTGGAGCCTGTCCTGGAACTTGCTCTGTAGACCAAGCTGGCCTTGAACTCCCAGAGATCCTCCTGCCTCTGCCTCTTGATTGCTGGTATTAAAGGAATGCAACACCACTGCCTGGCTAAAAGTTAGTTTTTAATACTAACCTGTTCCCTGATTTCTCACAAAGCACAGATTCAGGACTTCTGGATTCTTGTGCTGTGAGCCAGAATGGAGACATCAGATGTAGAAGGAATTTGGAAACACAATGGAACATTCCTTTCTGAACAAAACATGTGCATTCCTTTCTCACAAAGCACAGGTACAGGCTTCTGGGGAGGTTGTCTGAGAGAAAGATTCTAGGTCTCCTCGTCTTTAACTGGTCACTTACTGCCGCCTTTCATCGGTCCACACAGACTCCACCTGTAATTCCCCAAGATGCTGCCTTATTGAAAGCACAGGATACAGGAACACTGTATCTTGTACAGACACTCTTGAGAGTCTCACTGCTTTCTATTTTGTCTGAAGGTGGTCCTGGGCATCTTTCCAACTTTATATCAGATTCAGTAATGCATTTTTTGTTTAATTTACTCAACAGAGACTGTTGGAGGATAAGTGATTGCCATGAGACTCAGGCCCAGGGAACGCTAATTAGCCTCTCTCAAACATAAGTACTGGGAATAAATCTAACAGGTAACTAGGGAAGATGCTCCAAACAGACCCATGAGGAAGCTGCCTCCATGTATGGTCAGAGTAATAGCCTTGGGGAACTGAAGCAATAACCATGGAAGTGGAGAAAGTGAAGTGCTTTACCCAGGGTTTCTCGGAAACAGAACTGATAGTGTTGTTTTAGTTCAGTTTTTTTTTTTTAAGATTATTATTATTATGTAGACAGAAGAGGGCGCCAGATCTCATTACAGATGATTGTATGCCACCATGTGGGTGCTTGGAATCGAACTCAGACCTCTGGAAGAGCAGTCAGTGCTCTTAACCTCTGAGCCATCTCTCCACCCAATAGTGTTGTTTTTTGATATTGTTGTTGTTGTGTGTGTGTATACATGCCCCCCACATAGAGTGGAATTACTAGAGTGGCTTAAGGGCCGTGGTTGGACTGGACCAACAATGGCTTCCTCCCACAAGGAAGGCCAAGAATCCAGTAGTTGTTCAGTCCATGAGTCTTAATGTCTCAGCTGATTGTATTCTATATTGGAATCTTGAAGAAGTGAGATTTATTTTTTTACATTTTTCTGTTTCATAAACATAGACTCTTTTCTCATTTTCTCATAGAATATAATCTGAATACAGTTTCCCCTCCCTCCACTTCTCTCCGTTCCTACCCTCCCTGTCTCTCATCTGGATCTACTCCCTTTCTGTCTCTCTTTAGAAAACAACAGGCTTTTAGGAGAGAACAACACAACATGACAAAACAAACTATAAGATAAAAACCGTCATATTGCGGTAGGACACATCAACTGAAAAAGAAAAGACCCACAAGAGAGGCACAAGCAGAGACCCACTCATCATCATATTCAGGAGTCCCATAAAGTATTAAACTGAAAGCTATGTACATATGCAGGGGCCTGTGCTGACCCACGTAGGACCTCTGATTGCTGCTGCCAGTCTTGTGAGTTCTAACCAGCTTTGCTCAGTTGTTGTAGTGGGCCTTGTTCTCCTCATGTCCTCCATCCCCTGTGTCTCCCCCACAACTGGCTCCTCTTCCATGGGATTCCCTGAGCTCTTGAGGAGAGGCATTTGATGGAGACATCCCATTTAGAGCTGTGGGTTCTAAGTTCTTTCTCTGTGTGTAATGTCATGTATGCAGAAGTTTCTCTCCTGCCTGCCTGTTCCCAAACACCCAGCAGCTGGTT
>NW_023411634.1:0-21562 GCF_903995425.1 Onychomys torridus | reverse complement strand
TAAGAGCCGACCTGGATGAAGAGCAGGCATACTTGTTGCACTGGGCCCAGAAGCGAAAAGGTTCTGTGAGGCTGTGCTGTATGAAGATGTCAATCTGTGTGACTCCTTTAGACATTATCATCATGGTCTTGAAAACTTTCCAGCCAGAATACATTGAGGAACTGGAACTATCCACAACTGGTCTCTGGTCACACTGAGTCATTTTGCACCTTTCTTTGGACAGATGAGAAATTTGAGAAGATTCCATCTAGCACGCATTTACATGAACACCAACAAAGCTGTAAATACCTTGGCAAACAAGCAGGAGAAGTGTGCTGCCAGGTTCATTTCTCAGATCGCCAAACTCAACTGTCTGCAGCATCTCTCCATGAATGGTGTCTACTTTTCCAGTGGGCGCATGAAACAGTTGTTCAGGTAAGAAAGCATAAAGACCTATGCTTCATACCACAGCAACCTTTCCTCTAGTATAATTAAGGTCAGTGACCACCTGAGAACAGCCTGTCACTGTGAATTTCAGAATGATGGCCTCATTACAACATCTGTCCATAGTCTTGATTCCAAGTTAACTTGTCAAAACCTCAGTTACTTCAATACCATTTATCAACAGGGTCAAGAGCTGTTGTAAGAGAATTTAAGAGAAATTTGTTTTTAGTAGATGAACTAGTGGGTCAGATGTAGACTCTTTGTGTGTGTTGAGTATACTTCCTTTTGGTCCTGCTAACGCTGATGGCAAGGAAAGAGGAATGAGCATAGGGTCCTAAGGTGAGGAAGAGTCATGCCTGTTTATGTGACATGGGGATCGCTGTCCTTATGGCTTTGGGAAAGTAACCTAGTCAAATATTTTAGGTGCAACCACTGTCCATTTATATCTCCTCATGGATGAAAGGATGCTTTGAGGATAGTTTTGGGCTCAGTAGATAGGAAATTGGAGGCAATGGGCTGCTGATCATTTTCATGGATTGATGCACTGAGATCATGGACATAGGCTATTTTGAGGTGGTAGGACTCCATTGAATTCTGCAGGGCACATGACAAGAGGTCACTAGAAACATTTGTGACTAGACTTCCTTGGTTGTGTCCTTACCAGATTTGTCAATCTTAAAGACTTTTTCTTGTAATTGGGGACTAATTTTGGAAGACACAATCTACTGTGATGGGGCCATTCCTGGGCTAGTTATCCTGTGTTTTCTAAGAAGGCAGGGTTAGCAGCATATGGAGAGCCAACTCATAAGCAGCATTTCTGCATGGCCATTCTGTATTAATCCTGCTTCCAGGCTGCTGCCCAGTTTGAATACCTTCCCTGACTTCCCTTTATGATGGAGTATATTAAAATGCCTTTCCATATCATGTGACAGAACCAATCTCTTGGTTTTTTTTTCCCTTAGATGCATGAAGAGCCCTTTGGAGACTCTTTCCATCAGTCTCTGCCAGGTCTCCCTGTCAGATTTGAAACAAGTATCCCAGTGCTGGAGATTTTTCCACTTGAAGAACCTGAACCTCTTTGGTGTAGCATTATTTAACTTATGTCCATCACATCTGCTTTTCTCCTCAAGAATGTAGGAGACACTTTGCAGAGCCTGGAGTTAGAGCACTGCAGGATGGGAGACTCTCATCTCAGTGCCCTCCTGCCAGCCCTGAGCCAATGCCTCCAGCTAACCAGGGTCAATTTATATGACAATGACCTATCCATGCCTATCCTCAGGGAACTTCTCCAAAGCATGACCAACCTAAGCAAGTTGACTGAGGAGTTCTACCCTGCTCCACTGGAATGCTATGCTGAAAGGGGTGGTATCCTAGTTGACAAATTTGCCAGACTATGTCCTGATCTCATGGATATACTCAGATCCAAGAGACAGCCCAAGAAAGTGTCCTTTGGAACAGAATTCTGCCCTCAATGTTTTCAGCGGTTTGTCTATGACCAGAAGACCAGACTTTGTCATTGTTTCTCATGAACAGGAGTAGGTTGCTCTTAGGTTCTGAGAAAGAAATACAGAGCATATGACTTCACTAAGGTGTCCAAAACATGTGGTTTCTATATACTTTGATGCCTCATAAACAAAATAGCTTGGAACTGTGCCACAAACTAAGACATGATGAATATCATGGAGGACAGGTGTCATGTAGAATCAGAAAGACAGATTGACACATACAAGTGTACATCTGTCAGGATGAGTCTTTTAGTGACTTCCCTCTGCAAGGCAATTTTAAACTTATGTTCAGATTAGGAACCTGAAGGTTCTCATCTGCTACCCAACTCTGTCATTTACCTCAGTTTTTCATTCAAAATCAGATGGGCACCTCCTCTATATTATGATCATGGAAATTGCAGGCCAAGACCTGTGGTATCAAAATGCACTGCTGTCATTTATGGCATTGTCCTCCTTTCTTTACCTCCCAACGTTTGGTGGTTTATGTGCACATTGATGCCAAACTGAACTGATTGGTGAAGACACCATCTCCAATAAAGAATGTTTTGGAGTATGGAGAGAATTACAACCAGGATAATCAGAGAGGAGGCAGTTTGTATACACCAAAGATTGCTGAGACAAAAATCCTTACTTGAGACTAGCTGCACCTGAGCCTAGATATTAAATATCCAGATGTAAGCTTGGCATTTATTTTGTTAAAGGAGTACCCACTCTTGTTATTTACCTCCCTCTCTTTCACTGTATCATTTAATAATAAAATAGTTGTTAAATTGTATTCTATTTCCTTGGTTATATCACAATATGTACTAGCAGTCTTTTTCTGATTGGCTGCTTTGTTGCTTGCTGACTCACATAACTTAATAACTGGAGAAGGCTCCTAAAATAAAACACACTATAGACAGAATTAACCCTGGAATTTGTTGTGACTTTGAAGTTAGTGTTTCCTACAAAACCCCTTAAAATTCACACTTTCTAAAAAGAGACATTTGATAGAATTCATAAATCCATCTACACTCACATAGTTGGGCTATCACACCTAAGGTCCTACTGTGATCATGGGACATTTTGTTCTTCCAAAAGGTCTGTGAATGTTGAGCCCCAAACTCCAATAGTTTGCAGCCACTACAGGCTACACTGAATCTATCCAGCATGCACAGCACTATCCCAGCTCTGACTGTGGTGATCTTTATTTGTGCTGCAATGTGGTGATATTTTATTTGTGCATTAATAAATGAATAAAGCTTGCCTAGAGAACAGAGGAAAAAGCCAGCCACCACACAGAAGTCATGTAAGGTTAGCACATGACTTAAATCCAATCACTTAGCAGGCAGGATCTCTGTGTGTTCAAGATCACACTGGAAACACAGCCAGGTGTAGCAGCACGTGCCTTAAATTCCAAATGTAGTTAACCATGGAGGTCTGGAGATAGGTACAGACAGACAGGAAGTGACAAAACTGGGCAGGAAGTGGTAGTGATGAAGCTGGGTGGAGAGAGCAAAACAGAAGGCAGAACAACAAGGCAATTGTGATGTGGGCAGTCAGGCAGTAACCAGTATTTGGAAGCTGCTGAGCTGGTGAGCTAAGGTAAGACTCCACGACAAATTTAATTCAGGCCTTTCCAGGCATCGTAGAAGAGACCCGCTTGTCAGAGGAATTAAATCAAATGCCTTTTGGAATAAACCACGTTGCAGGATAGAGAACTGAAACAGCTGCAGGAGAGAGAACAGGAAATTCAGGTGAAACCACGAAGTGAGTTGTTGGCAAACTTCTCTAAAGAGCAAAACCAAATTTAAAATTATGAATAAATAACATTCGCTTTGCATGTTTAGTAGACACAAGTGTGGATGTTATAATAATGGCACCCAAATTTTGTATCCAAATTTGTCTTTTCAGGAGGTAAATGTTCAGCTGTTAGGGACTGGAACACTATCTCAATGAAACAGCATAAGATGGCTTGAATGCACAGGGCCAGAAGGACAGAGAGAAAAATTCAGTCACATGTAGCTAATGAAGCTATAAATTTATGGGGTCATGTTTTATTTCAACAATGGAATGCTCGCATTAACATTTCTCCAAACTTAGAAAAAATAACAATAAACTAATACATGTTTCTAAGAGAAATATTACAAATAATGTAAAGAGAAGTCATTGGCCATCCAGATTGCACAGGGAAAAGGCACAACAACTGCTGATTTTTCAAACACACTAAAAGCTCTAACTTTAAAATTTTTAACTGATAAGCCTGTATGGGTTCAGCAATGGTCTTGAACTACAGAGAAACTGCAGGCTTTACAAAAGCTGGTACAAGAGCACTTAAATGTTCATCCAATACAGTGAGGCAGGGAGGAGTTGCTCTTTCTATATGAGGCTAGCTTTTTAAAGGTGGAAACCACAAGCTCTTCAGGGCAATTGGGGGCTTTGGGTTTAGGCACAGGTGCAAATCAGATTAGTTTATTTTTATTTTTGAAGGTCTCTGTTCTCTTTTAATTGGGTGAGGGTATGTAACCTTTGAATTTACTGGTTGGGGGTTACAGTTATCATTTTTGGGGCTGTCAGGGACAAGTCCCAGGCTTTGTCCTTGAGCTGCCATGGGGGCTTGCTGGCCTTGCACATGCTGAGTGTGGGGCTGACTCAATGGCCCAGGCTCTGTCCTTGAGCGGCCATGGGGGCTGCCTGACCTAGCACCTACTGACTGTGTGGGCTGGCTCAGTGGTCTCGGCTCTGTCCTTGAATCATGCGCATAGCTTTAAGTTGGTGAGGGGTCCCAGACAGTAAACAACTGGCTGACTTTGAGCAGTCAGAGTACATGCAGAAACAGAGTTACTGCAAGGACTATGTCTTTTGTTCACGGCCTCCCAGAGACTGGTTGCTCAAGTCTCAGGAAACTGAAATTGAGGCCTGATCTCTGAGAGAAGACTGGGCAGCCTGTTTTGGCATCTGCTTGGACACCCGACAATCTCCTTTCTCATTTAGCTTTGTGTCTTCCTCAGCCAAGCTAGGCATGACCACATCACACAGGCTTGGATTCAGTGCATAGCATTTTTTCATCCCCAAGCCTCACAGAATTGAAATTATAGGTTTGCTGGACAATCAGTTTCATGGGTTGCATGGCATATATATAAAGGTGAGGGGCATGCTGCAAAGAAATGTATCAAACCAGCTTCATCCCAGAATTTTCAACCTGCTTGAGGCTTGGTCTTCTTTTTTTTTTTTCAAGACAAGGTTTCTCCATGTACTTTTGTTGCCTGTCCTGGATCACACTCTGTAGACCAGGATGGCCTCAAACTCACAGAGTTCCTTCTGGCTCTGCCTCCGGAGTGCTGATCTTAAGGCATGTGTCACCACCACAGGCTTTGAGGCTTATTCTAATGATAGTGTCCAGAATGATCTGTATCTAATGGATTCAGTTGCCAATATACTCTTGCCTTCATCCTTCCACTTACCTGGATCATCATCTGTTGTTGAACACCTGGTTTTGGAGCTGAAACACAACAAAACACATACACCTTTGAGAATCTCCATCAGGTATAATTGCTGCCTGTGTCTTTGTCATGTCTAGACTTCAATCTTTGGAAGGAGAACACTAACCACAGTTTGTCTTCTGACTTCTATGTGTGTATCATGGAGTGCTCCCATGAATGTACACTCAAAAACAATTGAAACCTTCATTCAGTTTAAGAAAATAATCTGAATTAAGCAACTATAGAAATAGTTCAGTGATTAACAGCACCTGCTTTTATTTCAAAGGACCAAAGTGGGGTTCCCACTCCCCAAAAATCTGTACTTCCGGGGTCAGATGATGCAATGCCTTCTTCCTGCCTACATGGGCATCAAGCTCCATTTTGTGCAGAAATGTTGCATACATAATGAATGCACTCATATACTTAACATAAAATAAATGAAACTTTAAAGCAAATCTGCACATAGGGAAACAAATTTTAACATGTGAAGTTAACATACAAAGACAGATTTCATTATGTTATTTTCACACACATGTATAATATACACTGACTGTTCTTATTCATTGACACACCACATCATTCTCTCAGCATGGTTTCTCTTCTCCCACAATGCTTGTAGCTCCATTTCACAGTCCTAAAGTGGTTTTCCCTCACACACACATGCATTTGGAAGTTACCACTCCTCTCCTGTGGTTTGCCTCAGCTCCTACTATTTTTTTTGTATCCTCCAGAGTGTGTGATTACTTGACTCCATCTGAAACATAGTATACTTCCTAAATCAACTGAGGAAGGCTGACAGTTCCTACCTTTCCTCCCCTTGCCTTCTCCTCCCTGCTTGTCTATAATAACCTGTTAAGTTTAATACTCCTTTTTTTCTTACCCTTTTCAAGGCAGACATAGATAAAGAATGTGGTCTACACTGATAACATAGTGAGTTACAGTCTATGCTGAACCAAAGGGGACCATGCCTTCAGAAAAGAAAGACAGGAACTTTTAACAGGAGATAAATTAGCTAGGACACCCTGATCTTTGATTCCTAGTACAGACTTGGGTAATTTTCCATGATATTCTCCATCAAGGAGATCAAATTCTAGTTAAACCTGGAATGGCCTCAGCAAGAATGCAAGTTGGTGTGACCTCTGCACTATCTTGCCCCATCACAATTGGATGTGGTGGAGGTGGCACTTTTGAACTCACAATCCCAGACTATGTCTTAATAAACCTTGAATTTGATTTGATATTCTAGGAACACTCACTTTGCGAAATCTTCTATCAAGACCCAGTTGGCAAGTTGTGAGCTCAGGCCACAGGAAGTAGCATGAATCTTAAAGGCACTTATTAATAAAATCAAACCTGAGGCCAGTTATTGTGGTGAATGCTGGAAGAGCAGAGAAGCAGAAACAAGCCACAGCTACCTCACCTTGACAGTTCCTTAGTTTATCTGTTTGCCTAAGACTGGAAGCCTCTGAGTCCTCATCCAAATGAATCTCAGCTGAACTGCTGCTTCTGGAAAGCCTGAATGCTTAACCAGCCTAGTTCCTGGTTTACATGCCTTAAATATCTTCCTGCTTTCTGCCCTCACTTCCTGGGATTTCTGAGATTAAAGGTGTGGGTCACCCTGCCTGGCTGTTTCTACTGTGGCCTTGAAGTCACAGAGATGCAGACAGATTTCTGCCTCTGGAATGCTAGGATTAAAGGCATGAGTGCCATCATTTCCTACCTCTTTGTCTACTGGCTGTTCTGTTCTCTGACCCCAGATAAATTTATTAGTGTGCACAATATTTTGGGGAACTGATATATATCCAATAAAAAGATGGAACTGTAATACAATTGCCTCTTTTTTCACTTTTTAAAGAAATTTTCTGCTCACCCTACATACCACCCACAGATCCCACCTCCTCCCTCCTACCATCCCCAGCCCTCCCTCTCAAGCCACCCCCATCCCCACATCCTCCAAATCAAGGGTCCTCCATGGGGAGTCAGCAGAGCACAGAGCCAGGCACACAGAGCCAAGGCAGTTCCAAACCCTCCCAGACCTACCAAGGCTACTCAAGTTGCCACACCCCAGGCACTGGGATCCCAAAAGTCTGCCCATGCACCAGGGATGGATCCCGATCCCCCCGCCCTGTGTCCCCCAAACAGTTCTGGTTAAACAACTGTCTCCTATATCCAGTGGCCTAGTCCAGTCCCATGGGGCTCCACTTCACAGGCATTAGTCCACAGTTCATAGGTCTCCACCAGTGTGGCAGGTCATCTCTGCATGTCTTTTTATTAGAGGTACGTGTTGGAGATTTAGCTTAATGGTAGAATGCTTGCCTAGCAAGCACAAGGCCCTGGGTTTGGTTCCCAGATCCGAAGGAAAAAAAAAAAGAATGGATTCTGAAGCCAGTTCCCTGAATACAATTGCCTCTTACGTATAATTCGTGTGGTGTGTGTTTGTGATTTTGTGAGTATTTGTCTGTTTTTTCCCTCAATTCCACAGCAAGAGGTTTAACAGATGGCTTAGTTGTCAGTTCTTTATTTTTGCATTGTTTGAACAGTGTCCTTTTTATTAGAATCTTTGTACCCCAGTGTATCTGGTACTACTGATTCCAAATGTTCTCTGGTCTCCTGCTCTCCATGTAACAGGGGTCCATGTGAGCTCCCTGCCATTTCCTCTGACCTTTTTCTACCCTGTTAAGATTTCAGACTCATGGCTTAGGCTTGCATGGTAAGTGCATCACTTTCTGACATCTCCACTGACTTTCTTCTAGTCAATCACAATGGTCCATAGTAGCTTCCCATATTTATTCCAATGCCATAACTCTATATTCTTCATAACTCTATCCACATGACACCTAGAATATAGGGAGTAGAGTTGGTTACAAGGAAGCTTCCCTGATAAGATGAAAACTATTTACAAAATGCAGAGGTTTTCCATGAATAAACTCCAAAAACTGTAGCCAAGAAAGGAAAAGGGGATAATAGCTATACTGAGAAACTGGAACTCTGTGCAGTGTTGAACCCAGCATGCATAAAGTCACAGAGTCGATGGCACCTTTATGTGGTTGATTTCAGTTAGGAAGCTGAGCCGAGTTCCAGTGTCATGAAGAATTGTTGAAGATGAATTATGACTTTCTCCTGATGTCCCTGCTTTGGCCTTAGAGTGGGAAACCAGGAGGCTTCAATTGTTAAATCCAGAATCTCATCAGCTGACAAGAATTCCAACAGAATTTATACATTTTCACATTGAAGGTTTTATTATTAGGGTCCTTGTGGCTGATTTCTTTCCCAGAATTAGCCTTCAAACACTCTGTTTATGTTGGTGTGTTCTCTAGCCTTTCTTTTTTTGTGAGACTTTGCAAGTTTGGTGATGTAGGCTTCAAGATTTCAAGAATTATGTTTCATAGATTATGGTTTGGGGGATATTTCAGTCTTTATATTCTTTCAAGATTCTAGCCTTTAGCTGAATACATATTTTTGGATAAGAATCATACTGTTTCTTATGTTTCTAAATAAAGTCATAGCTTAAAGATGGCGGATAAATCATGTATACCTGAACAACAGAAGACAGAACTCAGCTGATAGCAAGGAGATATCCTGCTGGCATGAAGCACTGTCACCATCTCTGCCCCTGGGAAGTGTGAGCAGGGAGATCAGATGTTGAACCATTTTATGCTACAAAGTGTGTTCAAGGCCACCCTGGCCTACCTAAGGGCATTTCGAAAGACAACAAAATAAAAGAAATAAAACACAAAATAAAAGGAAAGACTAACTTTTCCCTGTTCCAACAAAGCAGAAGCACCTGAAAGTAACAATGAAACCAACTTTTTAAAGATGACAGAAATTCTTAAACAGAAATGAATAAATAACTTAAAGAAATCCAGGACAAGACAATAAAACAATCAGAGGAAATCAATAAATCCCTTAATGAGTGTCAAGAAAGACAAGGGAAAAAAAACAAACATTTCAATGAAATTCATAAGACAGGTAAAAAAGAAGCAATAAAGAAAATAGAAACTGTAGGATTTTGGGAAATGTAAAATCTAGGTAAGCAGATTGGAACTACAGATGCAAACATCACCAACAGAAAACAGAGATATAAGAATCTCTCTCTCTCTCTCTCTCTCTCTCTCTCTCTCTCTCTCTCTCTCTCTCTCTCTCTTCTATTTCCAGACAGAGTTTCTCTGTGTAGTTTTGATGCCTGTTTTGGATCTTGATCTATAGACCAAACTGGCCTCAAACTCACAGAGATTCACCTGGATCTGCCTCCTGAGTCCTGGGATTAGAGTCGTGGGCTACCACCACCTGGCCTGTAAGAATCTTATGCAGTGAATATGCAGTGAAGACACTATAGTAGAAATAAATACTTCATACTTTGTGAAAGAAAATGTTCATCTCACATAGTCCTGACATAAAACATCCAGGAAATCAGGGAATGTATGGAAACAACAAGTTTGTTTGTTTTTCTGTTTAGTGCTGTTTTGAGAGACTTTCTGTTTCTGTAGCCCAAGACTACTGGAACTCACTCTGTAGACCTGGGTGGCCTCAGCTCAAATTTTCATCTGCCTGTATGTACTGAGTGCTGTGATTAAAGAAATGGGCAGGGATTAAAGGCCACTGACTTCCTCCAATATTCTAATTGTTAGGATGAAATGTATCCCCTGCTATTCTTATGAAAGAAGTAACACACACAGTGGCATGTTTATTATTCTCATGAAAACAAATATTTTCATAGGAATATTTCTGGTAACAAACATGGTTTTCATTTATCAAAATCCAGGTTATCATCAGCAGGAATGAATATTAATGCAGACAAAAATGAATTTTTATACTGAAGATTTAATCATTGTTACACCTTTTGGCTAATCCATGTGCAGAATTTGGAATTCTTTCCCTAACACATGACATTTATTATTCTCCCAGAAGAAATGCAGCTTGGGGTTGAAAATTCAAAATGTTTGGTGCTATGGTTTTAGAAGATTTTAGACTATATAAGTTTTAGTCAGTGAGCATCCAGCTTGTCTTGGAAGATGGCAATTTGAATTTTGCCTTTTGTGTGGATGTTAAGCACATTTTGCTACAAGACCAAAATCTTAGGTAATAAGACCTCAACCTGTGAATTTCAGATGACACGAATGAATCTAATAATTAGCATGCTTGGAGAAAGCCGTTGATAATGGCACACACATTTAAATCCAGCACTTAGGAGACTTAGGCAAGTGTATGTGAATTGGAGGTCAATGTGGTCTACATATTTCTCGTGTAGCCAGAGTCACATAGGGAGACAATATTTCAAAAAGTAGAACAGCAGCAGTAGCAGCAACAACAACAACAAAAATGAAAACAGACAAACAAACAACAAAAAAGGATACTTGAACCAGTGAGGCAACTCTGGAACTCCAGACCTGAGTAGTTTAAAGCCAAAGGATTGTAGTTCGAGGTCATTCTCAACCACCTGAATGAACCAGTGAGCTGACAAGGCTATAAGCCACTCATTTGGAAAAACAAGCCACACTTGTTGTTTGATATTTTGTTTGTGTTCTGACAAATAAAGCTTGCCTAGGGATCAGAGGGCAGAAATAGCCAGAAGAAAACCATAGTGATAGCACACACCTTTAATCCCTGCACTTTGGAGGAGGAAGCAGGAAGATCAGGAGTTCAAGGCCACTCTGGGCTACTGCAGATTGATCTAGTCCAAATGAGAAACAGATCCAGGTGTTGCAGTTCAAGCCTTTAATCCCAGCACTAGGAAGGTGGAGATAGGCTTATAAAGCAGGTGGAGATAGGATCTCCGTGCCAGTTCAGTCTGAGGATTGAAGGGACAGGATCTCCCCCATTCAGTCCAAGGACTCACAGACTCAGGATCTCCTCACATTCAGTCTGAGATTTCCTAGGTTTTTATTGTTAAGATGAATTAGGATTGCTCTTCAACACTGAAAAAAATTTAAAAAAAGAACCAAAATGGGAGGGAAAGAAGGACGACAAAAACTGTCTCATTATGGATATACATTTTAATTCTTCCACAGACTATACTCCTCACAACCTATCTATCTAGTATCATGTATTTAAAAAATGAAATACTTTTGCTTTACCCAGAGTGATGAACCCAGGACAGCCTGTCTTTTCTATGCTGTGCTTCAGACTCCTCCTGGCACTTCTCTCTCTGCCTCATTCCACTGCCAACGGTTTTACCTTGTTCACTGCAGCATTTGAATTCCAAACCCTCTGGATATCAGAAATTTCTAACCATTTTAGAATGAAACATATGTCAGTACTCATGGGACATAAATGCCAATCTTGATATTTCCTTTCAGTGTGGTATTGACCCTTTTGACTACAGTGACTATTTTTGCTTAGGATGTGTTCTACCTCCATGAAAGCCTCAAACATTGGAGGTCCAATGCAATCTCATTCTCATTTCAATTAACTTCACAGATAGACTTACTCAAGCCAGGCACTATATAAGGAAGTCAACTTGAATAGAATTCAGATTAAGCAGAGCAGAGGACTGTAAACCACATTCTAACTTCCTGGAATCATCCTTGAGATTTAGGAAAGAAAGAGTTAAGTTAGGAGAATAGAAATATTACACTTCTTTGTTACCTTAAGTAGGTAATCGTGTGTGCGTGTGTGGGCGTGTGTGTGCATGTGCGTGTGTGCGCGTGTGCGTGTATAATTACTTGTTGGTAGTGTGAGATATTGCATCACAGTTATGGGAATATCTTAAAGGTATAATGTGGTATTTTGGACATCCTTTCTTTTTCTTTCTTTTTTTGGTTTTTCCAAACAGGGTTTTTATATGAAACAGTTCTGTCTGTCCTGGAACTCACTATGTAGAGCATGTTGGCCTTGAACACACAGTGATCTGTCTGTCTCAGCCTCCTAAGTGATGGGATTTAAGGCACATTCCACCACTCCCTGGATTTGACAGCCTTTCTGATCAAGACTGTTCCATTTAAAATTCTGAGCGCTACTCAAGAATGCATATGTGCTTCTTTTTATGAACGTGTTTTTGGTAACCTGTTAATTGAAGGTTGCTGGTCATTGACATTTATCATTTTGTATTAAAGTGTTGCTCTGGTGCACTTAGGATGGGAGACAAGGGTGAAATTGAAAATTTGAGGTTCAGCAACAACAATTCTACATTTTTCAAGGATGAACAGATACCCCTGTGCTACTGCATACCTTGCTGTTTTCTTATTTCAGGTCTTGTCACCCTCAACAAAGAATTTTTCTCCCTGTTGAGTCAAGTCTGTTACACTCACATCTTCTCTTTGTTGTGATGTCTAGAAGAATTTGTGTGGGAGTACAATGAAGTATTTACTCCTAAGAAATAGTGAAAACATCTGTAACAAGACTCTTAGTTAATCTTTGACTTATTTATGTCTTTTCTCTTTCACTTCTAGAATTAACACATCCACAAATTGCTTAAACCTATCTTCAAGTCACAAGAGAGATACTTGACTGACAAAGTTGAATTTTTGAGGACTCTCAACAGAATGGCTTCACACCTCAGAGATTCCTTTAAGCACCAGTCACCAGAAGGTGCCCCATCATTAGACTGCATGGAATTTATTCCAACCCAGGTTTCTCCTGTGCAGTCAGAAGAAGGTATCTCTAACTCCCCAATTGCTCAGCCCAGCTTTCCCCCAACTGACAGTGGCACTTGTGCAAAGCAGGAGCTACAAGATCTCTGGGAGATTTTTACATCCTGGTTGCAGCCAGAAAAGCAGAGTAAGGAGCAGATGATTTCTCAGTTGGTCTTGTACGAATTTCTTGTCAGTCAGCAATGTAAGTACAAGTTTTCCTTTAAAGAGAAATGGGAATCAAGTGGTAAAAACATCAAGAAATTCATGGAAGGTCTGACTGAAGAGTGCTTGAAGCCTCCTGTCATGGTGAGTACCTTGATTGATAGATGGTTAAGACGGCAGTCAGGACAGTGATTTATATTTGAGCAATAGTAAAAAGTTGTTATAGATTTTTAATTGCTATGACTATATCACTGCCCCCACCACCAACATATTTCCAAAGGAAACTATCTACTCTTCTAAATTAATATGAATATCACAGAAAAGAGCCCATGGATTGTTGGATGGATATAATTATGATGAAATTATTTATATGGTGTCAGAGACACTGGGAGAAGACATCTGGGTAAAGCCTTTATCAGTTTAGTATAGATACCTTGGGGTTTGAAGATGGCTCATTTAGGGAGCTGGTTACATTCTGATTAGGAGTATAGAGTTTCCATCTCATCAGACATTTAAGATTCTGATTCTCAGAAGTAGCATGTTATCCCAGGACCTGTGAGGCAGAAACTGGGGATTTAATTGGCTTAATATTCATCCAATTTGTCTGCTACTAATCATTAAGCTCCTCTGTCTACAAAACTTAAGTGGCAGGATGGTAGAGTCTGATGTCTGATGTTGAAATATGGCTATCAAATGCCTGTTTAACATTCATATACCCATAAGATATGCCTTATTTGTAATGGTGATGCAATTGATAATTTCAAAACTCAATAGAGATGTAATTACATTGGTCTTCTTTCAGGGTCTACGTTTGCATAATGCTCAATCACTTACAGAAATGGCAAAAGTGGTGAAATTTTTCAAACACACCATATACACATTTCTAATGTCATTGTACAAATCTCTTCCTGATTAGACCTATCAAACCTTGCTGTATTTCCATAAGACAGCAATTTTGTCATAGTAGCCATACCTTGGCTTGAGGGGGATAATCCTTGGACTAATGAGAAGCCTTTCTTAAAGGGGGAAAGTGTAGCAGGACTCTTAAAAGTTCTTATTAATAAGAATCAACTGGAGCCAGGTATTGGGTCAACACTGGAAGATCGGAGAAGCAGAACAAGCCACAGCAATCTTACCTTGACATTTCCTCAGCTGATCAATCCTCTTTATTCAGACTGGAAGCTTGTGAGTCCTCATCCAGAATGAATCTCAGCTGAACTGCTGCTCAAAAGCCTAAAAGCTGAACCAGCTTACAGTTCCTCAGCCTCATACCTTAAATACCCTTTCTGCCTCCTGCCTTTACTTCTGGGATTAAAGGTGTGAGTCACCTTGCTTGGCTGTTTCCAGTGTGGCCTTGAACAAACAGATCCAGGAGGATCTCTGAGTTTGGAAAGCTAGGATTAAAAGCATGTGCTACCACTGCCTAACCTCTATGTTTAATATTGTGATTTTCTGTTCTCTGACCCCAGATAAGTTAATTATTACAGTGCACAATATTTCGGGCAACACAATACCACCACAGGAAAGTCCCTATTTTCCAGTTTGGATCAAACTCATCTTTCCTCAAATGCATTGAACATTTCGAGAAAATGTTGTGGCCAGGCATTCTAGAAACCTAACTTTACCTTGTCTCTGAGAACAGTGACCCAACACTTGCAAATATATAGTGAATAGGGACATTTGAGAACATAACTCTGAATGACAGAATAACACCATTAGAGATGAGAAATAGACAAATGAACTAACCCATAGCCCAGTGATCCAATGCAATCAGGTGGAGGGCAGGTTTTCTCTCATCCACAGATCCACAGTTTCTGCACAGAGTTGAACCCAGAATGCACAGGGTGACTAAGGTATTGCTACCTTCATGTTGTTGATTTCATTGAAGAAACTCTGCTGAGTGCCAGTGTCATATAGAAATGTTGAGGATAAATTATGAGTTTTAACTGATGTCCCTGCTTCAGCCTTAGAGTAGGAAACAAGGAGGCTTCAATTATTAATATTCAGAATTTTATCAGCTGACAAGAATTCCAACAGTATCTATGCATTTTCTCATTGATGTTTTCATTGTTGGTTTCCTTGTGGATGTTTTCTCCCACAGCATTTGGCTCTGAAATCCCTCTGCTCGTGATATGTTCTCTAGTCTTTCTTTTCCTTGTGAGACTTGTAAATTGAGTGATTTAGGCTTCAATATTTCAGCATTAAAGTTTCATGGGTTGTGGTTTCGGAGATATTTTAGTCTTTTGAATCTTTTAAGATTCTAGTCCTTTGTTGATTACATTATTTTGAATTAGAATCATAATGTTCCTTTTGTTTCCAAATAAGTTCCTATTCTAAAGATGGATAAGTCCTGTATACCTTAACAACAGATGACAGAACTCAGCTGATAGCAACGCGATATCCTGACGGCATGAAACACTCCCACCATCTCAGCTCCTAGGAAGTAAGAACAGGTGATTCAGAAGTACAGCCATTCTCAGTTACAAAGTGTGCTCAAGGCCACCTTGGCCTACATGAGAGCCTCTTTTTTTCTTTTCATTTTCCTTTATTAAGAAATTTTCTACTCACTCTACATACCACTCCCAGATCCCACCTCCTCCCTCCTCCCACCCTCCAGCCCTACCTCTCAAGCCACCCCACATCCCACATCCCCCAAATCAAGGACTCCCATGGGGAGTCAGCAGAGTCTGGAACACCGAGTCTAGGCAGGTCCAAGCCCCTCACCACTGCAACAAGGCAGCTCAAGGCATTACAGCACAGGCACCGGGTACCCCAAAGCCTGCCCATGCAACAGGGTCGAATCCCCATTACCCTGCCTGGGTGTTCCTTAAACAGTTTGAGCCAAACTACCATCTTCCATATCCAGAGGGCCTAGTCCAGTCCCATGGGGGTCCACAGCCAATAGTCTACCGTTCATGGGCTTCCACTAGTGTGGCCTGTCATCTCTGCATGTCTTCCCATGGTCTTCCCACCATGATCTTACGTTCCCCACCTGCAGAATCCCTCCACTCTCTTATCAATTAGATTCCCAGAGCCCAGCCAGCTACCTGGCTGTGGATCTCTGCATCTGCCTCCATCAGTCACTGGACAAAGGCTCTCTCATGATGGTTAGAGTATTCCCCAGAGTGGACCAGTGCAGTCACCCTCTAGACCACTGCCAGCACTCCAATGTGGGGTCATCCTGTGGATTCCTGAGAGCCTCCCCGGCTCCAGGCCTCTTCCTATTCCCTTGATGTCCTCATCTATAAGGGTATCTCCCTCCTGGCCCTCCCACTCAGCCCTGTTCCAGCTCAACCCTGCCATTTTCCTCTGTTCTATGAGAGCATTTCTAAAAACAACAAAACCAAAGATACAAAACACATACAAAGTAAAAACCAAGAGTTAGCTTTTCATATTCCAACACAGCTGAGGCACAAGAAAATGACATTAAAACCAACTTTATGAAGATGACAGAGATTCTCTTTGTGTTAAGAAAAATTTTTTTATCGATGTTATATACCAATCACATCCTCCTCTTACCTCCTCCTTCCCCTTCAGCCTCCCCCACAACCTATCCCTCTTTCTGTCCTTCAACAAGTAATTCTTTCTGTGGTGCTAGACAAGCCCTAATCCTGTCTAACCAAAGCAACAGATAGGTCTGTGAAGAAATACAGGTGGGAACAATTTGCTGAGTTCAGAAAGGGCCTTTCAGAAATAATAAGCCAAACAAACTCATGTTAATCTGATCTCTTTTTTTTTTTTGTCCAGAGATGCCTCTAACAATAAGAACTTGTAAAAGGTCATGCATGTAAGATTTCTACTGGGCAATCACCTCAGCCATTCAGTGTAATATGAAGTATCTCAGGAAAATGACTCAGATTCCACAAACTGAGACACAGAAAGAAGGCTTGGACCTACATTCGGTAATAAAATATTAATTCTCAGAGACATGAAGGATACAACACATTTGTGTTCAGATAACTTTGGATCTCACTGGGCAAAGTGTTGTTTATGGATCAAGGCTTTTGGTTATTCCCTCTCATATGTAGACACTACAATTCACAACCTTAGATTGCACTATTAACATATGTTTTAAAATAAAAAATAAAGAAAACTCTCACACCATCCTGTGGCCCATTCAGTTGGTCTTAGTGTCTCTAAGACTCAATCTCCTACTTGCTGTGTTCAGTATCACGAACTCGCTCGAGGCTTCATCAAATACTTTAAATTGTGTTCACTTATGTTCTTTGCATATATTCATTGCTTCAAGAAAATAAACCTTTGGCCTCTTTTATGATAACTTGTCCTAGGAGAACACTTCTCATTTTGGGCAAAGGAATTGGCCTCCTCTGGCATTCTCCAGTCTCTGAGAGTGTGTACACCCCAATAGTGCAAGTATTTCCCATTTAGTGGATAATAGCTTTATTGTCTCCATGCTGAGAGAAAAGAAGGTAACAGATGGAACTTCATAAGGAACCTCACATTCTGACTTTAGTGCCATTGTTAAGGGGCATTGATTTATTGTTTTCTAAGTAACTGTGACACACCAAACTCTGCAAGCCTTTGTTGAAACAGTTTAGAGCTTCTGTGAGTACACTGTCAAGTTTGTTTCATTTTATAATCACATTTTTACAATTTCTGCTGTTTCTCCATTTCACAAGAAGGAAAATATTCCTTACTTTGGTTGGTATAAAGCTCAATATTATTTTAAATATTTTCTGATTTTATTCTGAGCCTCTTGTGGATTTCAATATCTATGAGCTCTCTCTGCATATTACAGATTTTATTACTTGTTCCTCCTACACAAGAACATCTGAGGAATTTATTCTCATTTGTTGTTCCTTCTGGTCAGTAGTTTGTCTTATCTTATTACTGTATCTTTTTTTGATAAAATACAATTTAGTTGTGAATGTGCTTTGCAGAAGGAAGTTTGCTAAATGCTTCTGTTTACCTTGCCATCGAATTTCAGGAAAAGGTTTTGTTTTCTTCTGCCAGAAAAGGTACCATTGTGATATTTGGAAATTGTGAAAGGTGTTAATGGATGAGAGAATGTTGTTACATAGGTAGGAATATTTGGGTGTGACCATTTAAGTGGTGTGGTGTTGTTTCTGGTAGGACATGTACAGTAAGCATGTGGATTAGCAGGGCTAGGTCTGGATCCAAGGGTACTGCTAGGAAAGGCAGGCATTCCGTCCTCAGAATGTCTTCACATCCAGAAAACAGTCTTATCTAGCATGAGAATATGAGTAAAATTTTAAGTAAAAACTCTTTAATAACTCTTGCAATTTTTAAATGAGCTTGATATTATCTCATACCTTGATAATTTTAATAATTTAATGATTAGAAAAATAGTTAATTGTCAGGCAGTGGTGGTGTGCACCTTTATTCCCAGCTCTTGGGAGTCATAGGCAGGTGGATATTTATGAGTTCGAGTACTGCCTTGTCTAGGAAAGTCACAAAGCTACACAGAGAAATCCTGTCTTGAAACCATTCCCCCATCAAAAAAAAAAAGAAAAGAGAATAAATTATCTCATTTTAAGTTCCTGAAAAAATATTGAAATATGGCTACAAACTTAGATGAAGCACTTGCAAAACATGAAATGGGAAAAAAGTTTATTGCTGTTCCTCTTTGTTATTCACCAGAATAAAAAGATTCTTTTGCTGAATAAACCAGACACATGGGTCATGGGACATGAGATTTCAATTTTCTATTAATCAAACAGCTTCATCCCAGCGGGATGTCTTTTGTAGCACCTGAGATGCTTTTAGGGTGCTAGAGGAATAATGTTCCCAATAGTCACCCCCAGCTCTGAACACTGTGAATTACTGTAATGATTGGCATAAGAAGGCAATGACATGGTACATTGCTGACAAAATTATTATTGGGATTAGCAGCAACTTTCTGCTTGGATTTAGGGTGTTTTCCACAGGGACCTGGTGCTGCATATCTGGCAAGAAATTCATAATTTGAGGATATATAGATCCCATGGATGAAATTACTGCTCTAAATTTGCTAAATGGGCATAGTATCAAACAACCCTCTACAATCATATATCTTTACCTCTAGTGGATTGCAACATTCAAAATTCAGAGAAGTTTCTTTGTGCTGTGAAGGAGGTTTTCACACTGACCAAAGTACACATTCCTTGATGTCTTTGCACACTAATAACTTCTTGAAATGTTAAGGTTTTTGGTTTGGAGGTTTATTTGTTTAGTCTTTTTTTGTCACTTGAGACATGGTTTCATGGTGTAGCCCTGTCTGTCCATGACCTGATGGAAATTATACTTTCTCTGCTTCTCAAGTGCTGAATTAAATGTGATAACCACCTCACCTGTTTGATTGAGTCTTTATTTTATTAACATGTACTCATTTCCCAGTTTGTTTCGTTCCAAATTTTCACTCCTTTGAGCTTGGTATTAATTGCAAATTTTATGATTGACACTGAGTTGTAAGCAAACTGCTGCCAAGATGTCTAGTCATGTTCCTAACAGCAGAGGCAGTGTGCATCTGGGGAGACAATATATGTGTTGGACCAGTTCCAGTTAGGTGTGAGGTCTGTTTAGGATTCAATAAAAAAAAATAACAAAACACACTAAATGTAAAATTACACTGTTCACAGCATCGGTTTTGAAGGGTGGTTGTCTAGGACTAGTAGACATTTGGAGGGACAAGGAATTATAGATGATGAAAATAAAGTGGAAAAGCACTTAGAGATAATTAGGAGGTAAATACATTTCAAAAAGCTTAGTCTACAGTGATTGGCTCTAAAATCCTTAGATCTAAGTTGGAGACAAATGTTTAGCCATTGTGAAATGTTGTACTATAGTCTAATGAAGCACGTGGAGCTTTGTTGGTATGTTCAGTCTTTTTTTTCTTCTTTTAACATTCCCCCATACTTTTATTTTTTGAGACAGGGTTCTCTGTGTAGTTTTGGTGCCTGTCCTAGATCTTGCTCTGTAGACCAAGCTAGCCTTGAACTCACTGAGATCTGCCTGGCTCTGTCTTCCAAGTGCTGGGATTATAGGTTTGTGCCAGCCCTGCCAGGGTTTTCCTTTATTTTATATACAGACCAGTTTCCTCCCTTCTCCCTGCCTCTTCCATTTATCCCCCATCCCTTCTACCAGGCTTCCCTATCCATCCACTCCTCCTTTCTCCCTTCATGAAGAGCAGTCCTCTCAAGGGCTTCATCATTTCATGGCACATCAAGTTGAGGTCATGTAAAATGAATCTTAAATGTTCTTATTAAATAAAAAACTTGGATCCTGATATTGCGAAGGATTCTGAAAGGTTTGAGGATCAGAACAATCCATAGCTAAAACAAAACAAAACAAAATAAAAAACAAAAACAACCAAACAAACAAAAAAACTACACAGAGACACCCTGTCTCGAAAAACAAAAAAAAAAAACAAACAAAACAACAAATAACAAATAAATAAAAACCAAGAAACCATGTACAGGAATTAATAAACAGTCTTAAAAACAAAACAAAACAAAAAACAGAGCCAAATACAGAGGTGTAAGCATAGGTATCTGAGCAATACCTGCCAACTAACCTTAGCTCACCAAGTCATTGAAGCTTCTCAAGTGTGCCTCTTCTTTTCTAACTTTGTGACTTTATTGCCTTCCTGTTCTGCATTCTCATTGCCTCTCGCCCAGCCACATCACTGCCCTTCACTGCCTGTCTACACAGAACTCCAGGTCTCTATATTTGGTACTGGGATTAAAGGCCTGTGTCCTTGAACACACAGTGACTCTGCCTGACAAGTGATCAGATTAAGGGGATGTGCTATGACTGCCATCTGTTTATGGCTGGCTATGACCTCTGGTCTCCAGGTAAACATTGTTTATTAACATACAATAAAATATCACAGGACCAGATATTGAGTGAACAACTGAGAGATTGGAGGAATAGCACAAGCTGCAGATAACTTCGCCTAGACAATGCCTCATTGGATCCTGTTTCCAAGAATCTTCATACTCTAAAAGCTTCTGAGTCCTCACCTGAATGGATCTGAGCTGAACTGCTGCTAAAAAGTCTAAAAGCTTAATAGCCCCTAGTTCCTGGTCCTAATCCTTTTATATACCTTTCTGCTTCCTGACATCACTCCCTGGGATTAAAGGTTTGTGTCTGGCTGGTTCCCAGTGTGGCCTTTAGATTCTGCCCTCAAAATGATAGGATTTAGTTTGTGGTGTGTCACCCATTTTCCTGACCTCTGTCTAATCTAGTGGTTGTCTGTCTTCTGGACCCCCATACTGGAGTTTTCATTAGGGTCCACATATTATTGAGGAAGATTATGAAGGCAATACAGAATCCAACTTACGGTAATGACCACCTGCTGCTCAGCTTCCAGAAAGGACCTCAGATGTCCATGATTAGCCTCAGAACATATACGAACAGTTATCCGTACAGACATTTCGTCTGAGGGGTTATGGCCCTTGAAGGTATCTAGATAATCCTG